>NC_056734.1:612311676-612314176 GCF_019279795.1 Protopterus annectens | reverse complement strand
CGATGGATGATTTGACCCAATATATTCTAAAGAAGAGCTGCCTCTCCCATTTGTGATTCACAATTAATTTTTCCTGCTTTTCCATGCCATCCTCAGATATGCTATATAAAGAGGAGTCTCAATAACCCTATCTACTTTGCAATCCATGAAAATGCTGTCACATGCTGCTAGCCTTACTATTTCTAGGTGTAAGCTGCTTGTCTTGGCCAAGGCAAAATGGCTTGCACCAAGAGATGCTTGCCAGTCAAGAAGGAAGAGCATAATTCACTGTAACTTTGATAATCAGGAGATACTTGAAATATTCAGAATAGAGAGGGATATTATAATGGTCTTAGTGAGTATGTATGACCCCCATAGAGGTACTGAAGGAATGCATTGACTTCCTATCCCTGTGGATACCAAGGTATATATAGCCCTGCCCTCACAATACCTGCCATGGGGACCTTCCAGAGGCAGACTGGGAAAACACTGGGTATCTTACAGGCTTCTGTACCAAGGATACTTCAGAAGTTCCTGGCACATCTGGATCAATGCATCTATCTCCTGGTGTCACCTTAGGACTGAATCAGGAATATGTGCATCTTTCATGGGGTTGCACATTTTCTTGAGGTGCTTGGTATGATAGATTTCACTCATGTTGCAATTAGGGCCCCATCTGGTTCACGTGGGTGGGGAGGACCAGTACTGCAATAAGAAGGGTCATCCTTCCATCAATTGCCATCTAGTGTATTAAGTATGGGGGTGCATCATCAACGTGTCTGCCCAGCATCCTGGCAGTGCACATGATTCTCATATCTGGAACAGTAGGTCACTCTACCACCTCTTTCTGCATGGTAGGATGTCCAATGGTCATCATGTTGGTAAGTGGAAAGATATTTTCTTAATCGCATATAAGTAGTTTTTCATTGTAAAATGTATTGCTAAATATTAAACCATATTTCCTTTGTTTTATCTACTCCTCCCTCTTCTCTCTCTCTAATTTTTTATTTGTCTTCCAGGTGATGTCGGATATGACACCAGTGGGAAAGTCAATGGAGCTGCAGAAGACACCTTCAATACGTCCCTTTCCCAGACCCGTATTGTCACTGAAAAGATCTTTGGCCGCCTGAAGAGTCATTTTAGGTGCCTAGATGAGTTTGGGGGTACACTTCATTAAACTCAACTACTGTTTATAGGATATTTACTGCATATTATATTCTACACAATATTTTCATGAGCTGGTCTAGTGGTGAAGTGACCCATGCTGTCACTGTAGCTCCAGCTCCCAGTTCCAGTTTCACTAATGCTACCAATGACTATCTGGTCGTAGTAGTAAGGGAGCCCATGCAGCAGGCTCTTGCAAAGCATATGGCTGCACACAAAGTGGTGGCATTTATTCCAGAACTATGGACCATAACATTCAGGTTAATGGTATAACTGATGCACGTGTCAATATCTGTGGGCTATGCTGTGTGATGCATGGTCTGCTGGCATTGTTCATCTGACATTCCTTCTCATCTTTAAATTATTTTTTTTCAGAGCAGTTGCTTAGTAAGCACTCAGGCATGACTTCTACAAATGATAATCTGACTCCTGTTCAGTGATGTTGTAAGGCATCATATAAGTAATAATCACATTTTTAATAGTTTTGCACAATAAAGTCTAGTGAGGTGTTTAAATATGAGCATACTAAATGCCCTCAAGTGAAATGCTTAGTAAAAGTTTTTTAATTCAATATTTAATGAGTTCATACCTTGCATTTGAATGAAAGGTATCATAAATGTATTATATCTTTTTTTACATTATGCATGGTTTTGTCAGTTTAAGGTATGATATCTGTTGAGGTAATGCACATCAGATTAATGTATTGTCTCATACAAATTAATACACAATAATTTGTAACTTCATGGACAAAAAATATCATCATCTGTGCAGTTGTGAGGGTGACGTGGCAACAATATTTGTTTACATGGCAGTATACTCATTTTAATCCCTAATTTTCTCACAACTGTGTTTCTATTAAAACTTGTTCATTAACCACTTTTAAATGGTAGGTAACTGCCAGCTGTAAAAGTGGCAATGCATAGAACATTGCGGTTAATGATTGCAATCATATGTTATGACATATAGGTTTGTTTCACAGTTCCATGAGGTTTTAAGGAGTACCACTGCAGAAATGAAATGCATACAGTTGAAAAGTGTGCTGTGACCCCCCCCCCTTTAATAACTTATCCCCTTTTGAGTTATTCACTGATATTCCTTCATGTGGTGTTAATGGGATAATCACTGAAGACCCCACCCTCAGTACTAGTACAGGCAATTGCCATCAGCCTGACTTTGCTTTTAGCACATCCTGCTGTATTCACTTGCCACCCATTTCATTAATGTCCAGGACTACATGATCCAAGCTTTTATCCTCTCAGCTTGCTTGGATCTCCCTTTACCAGACATTTCTCATATTTCCTAAGGGCTGCCATGAGGGTGCAATTTTCCTCATGATTGAAGTTGTCTTGTCTCTGAC
>NC_056734.1:612294176-612306676 GCF_019279795.1 Protopterus annectens | reverse complement strand
TAGGGTCTTTATTTCTAACCAGATGGTAACAGATTTAATTAATTCCAAAATCATTTCATGTCCTATATCTGATCATAATTCAATTGTTTTTGAATTCATGATAAAAAAATACTCATAATGTTCAGATCAAAAGGATACCAGCATACTTAACTCAACTAAAAGACTATAAAGAATATATACTTTCAGAAGTAAAACATTTTTTAGACATAAATAACACTCCTGAAGTCTCCATTGTTTATGTTTGGGATGCCTTAAAATCATATCTATATGGACAAAGTATCAGATGGTATAATAATAAAAGGAAATCTTGGGATAAGGAATTGTTAGATATTCAAAGTAAATTAGACTCTTATAAACATAATAAAGAAAATAATATGGACAAGAAAGTTATTGAAGAAATAAACAAACTAAATGAGAAATACAAAGAAATTTTAACTCATAAAGTTAAAATAACTTTAGAGAAATACAAGTTTTTGTCTTATTCAATAAGCCCCAAATACTTACATAGACTTAAAAATAAAACAAAAAGGTTGAATAAACAAAACCATATCAAAGAAATCTTTTTTCTAAGGAAAAAGAAGAATGTTTCTAGTATACCAGAAATACTAGATGAATTTAGAAATCACTTTCACAAAATTAACAATAATAACATTAACATGGAACCTAAAGATAAAATAAAGGAGTTTATAACCACAAATATGAATAAAAAGCTTAATAAACAACAAATTAAACTATTGGACAAGGGTATTTCATATACAGAAGTTATTACACTAATAAATAAGCTTAAATCAAACAAACACCGGGTAATGATGGTATTATACCAGAGATATATAAAATCCTTTCTAAAAATACATATTCATTAATACATAAGGTTTTTATTTTGGCCCAAACTGAGTTTATAACCCCCCCATCTTGGCAATATACATTTATTTCGCCAATTTTAAAACCTAATAAAGATCCTACTAGATGTTCTTCATATCGGCCCATCTCATTACTTAATGTTGATTATAAAATGTTTATGAATACCTTTGCTGATAGATTGAAGACAATCATTCCCGGCATTATAGATATAGATCAGACAGGCTTCATTGTAAATAGAAATATTTTTGATAATATAAGAAGAACTTTAACATTAATAGATTTTGCAAATAGGAAAAAGAAAGATTTAACACTTATTAGTCTTGATATAAGTTCAGCATTTGATTCAGTAAGTTGGGACTATCTGTTTACCTTAATGAAGTGCACAAACTTCTCGGATGCATTTGTAAATCTAATTGAACATTTATACAAAGGAACGTTGGCTTATATTAAGGTAGGAACATATGTTTCACAAAAATACCCATTCTTAAAGGTACAAAACAAGGATGTCCACTTTCTCCACTATTATTCACTTTAGTAATGGAGCCTTGGGCTAATTTGATCAGAAACAGTACTGACATAGAGGGTTTTGAAATAGATGAAAATACAACATCCAAAATTCAACTTTTTGCAGATGATGTTCTAATTACATCAGCAGGATCTAATTCTTCTATACAGTCTCTATTTGATAACATGATGAATTTTAAAAGTATTTCTGGTTTAATATTCAATGAAGAAAAAACTAAAATACTACCTATATATACACGAAAAAATATTCTCATTAGTGATTTTACTAAATATGTACCCAATTCAGGTCAGATAACTTATTTAGGTATAATACTATCTAAAAATATTAAATCTATAATGTATAATAATTATAATACCTGTTTTCTTAATATACAAAATCTTTTTAATACCTGGAATAATATGATTTTACTATGGAGGAGAGACTTACAATTATTAAAATGATAATATTCCCCAAGATTTTATACTTAATACAATCAATAATACTTCCACCTACAAAAATAATTATCAAGAAACTGAACACACTAATGTTAAATTTCTTATGGGCACCTAATAGACCTAGGATTGCATTAAAGAAACATACTAATAGCTGGTCTCAAGGGGGTATTTCTTTTCTAGACTTTAATTTATATACTATCTCTTCTATTGTAAAAGTTATTACTTTATTAATAGATCAGTCATATGTCACAAAATGGAAAGATTATTGGGAGCTAATTAGTATACACTTCATGAAAATCTCCTTAACACATAAAAATATGATTGTAAATAACTCCATGTTATGGTTACTAAAGGAATTTTGTACTTCACCTATTACACCTAAACATATGGTTTGTTACCCATTAAATATTATTATTAGTTATCGTAACTTTATATTCATGCACCCTAAGTATAGGGAATGGAATTTTATTGTATTTCCTATAATGTATACTCAGGGTATGCTTTTGTCATCTACATCTGAAGGAACTCATTTAGCTATAGATAATGATCTAAAGTACTGGTATCAGTTGATATCTGATAATAAAGTTAAAAATCTAGATTTCTTAAAACAAGAATTTGATCTAAGAGAAACTTGCTGGTTAGAGGTTCAGACCTTTAGACAACATCTCATTAATAAAATAGATTCAATGTCTATAACTGTTAAAGAATATATTCCAACACTGATTGATTACTTGATATTAAATTTACAACATAAAGTTTCTGATAAAGGTAAACTTTCATACATACATAAAGTTATCAGACAAGAAACTTTTTACAGTGTAGATTCATACTGGAATTATTTCACTTCTATTAATGGGGACCCACCAAATCAACAAGATAAACAATATATATTGGAATCTGCTTATAGAACTACGTCTTCCATTGTCTGGAGACTTTATACATGGAAATTTTTACATAGATCGTTTTATACACCTTTGATGATGAATAAAATAAATAATAAAGATAATCTATGTAAGAGATGTAATGTAGAAATTAATGCTGACTGGGCTCATATGTTTTATGACTGTATACAATTGAAAGAATACTGGAAGTCAATTAATGAATTTTTGCAGGCTCTTTTTACAGATAATTTAATTATTTCTAAATCTCTTATATTATTCAACACACCTGTACCTCAAAGTGTTAAAAGGTTAAGCTTCCCTTGTTATGGTCTATTCTAGCAGTGGCTAGGAAAATAATAACTAGAAATTGGATTTCAGATACACCTCCTTCGTTCAATGAATTTAAAAATGTTATGAATATAGTGTGCCATATGGAAATAAACACAATTAGGACTAGAACAAATAGAAAAACATCTTATTTTATTGTATGGGATAATTTACAAAATTTGTTAAAAAAATTTTAATTTCAATAGCATGGTATTTTAGTTTAATTAATTGATCTGATTGTAGTGGATGTCTTTGTAAATACTTTAGTTGTTTTGTTGAATATTATAATAATACCTATTTTTAATTACATGTATAAAATTGTTATGACATTTCTCTTATATGTTAAAACAATAAACCTGTTTTGAAAAAAAAAGAAATCTTAAGACATATATGTTCAGCCAATGACACATCCTAACTGCTTCAGAACTTCACAATCAAAATATATATGTACGTATAAATTACTAAATGACACCAAAGTAAATGGGTTTTCGCAATAATCAATCACTTCCGCTGCTGCAATGATTTTACACTTATAAATGACAGATTTATACTAGTCACTAAAGCTATCATAAAGCTATCATAATATGCCCATATTATCAGTAAAATAAACACTTATTCAAGATAACTCCCTAATTTTACATTATTTTGAAGTGTTTCATATTAAATTTCATATTTCAATATTTTTATTTTTTTTTTCTTACTTTATGAAGTCATCAGTTTTCAAAGCCATTTGCCACCTAACTCGAGTAATCACAACTTAATATGACGGTGTTAAACTATTTCACATAAATTTAGCTCCATTTTAAAATTTTATACGCAAATTATGCCCTTTTTTTAGCTTTATGCATCACAGTTGTACAAAAACATGTACGGCCACTTATGCACACAAGCTGCTCTTGGCTACAGATGAATGTGACCTCAGGTTCACACTA
Organism: Protopterus annectens; assembly: GCF_019279795.1. NCBI lineage: Eukaryota > Metazoa > Chordata > Ceratodontiformes > Protopteridae > Protopterus > Protopterus annectens. Next base: position 612,302,715 of record NC_056734.1, on the reverse strand, counting down.
AAGTGCTCCAGACGGCAGGGTCCCCAGCATGTTGTTGGAATGCACAGATTGTCTTATATAGGATTAAAGCTGAATATATTTAGGAAAAAAATGGAGTCATATGTATGACAGTCTGCACAACCAGTAGCATAATTAAGGTGGAGCGAGAGGGGCAACTGCCCTAGGCTCAGAGTGTTGTGGGGGTTGCAGTCAGCAGATCCCAATCTCTAATCTAATACCAGCTTTTAAAAGTTGGCATTGCATTTATGGTCAAACTGGAGTGCAGCTGAGCTGTGTGTGTGGTCTAAACTGTAGCAACAGTTTAAAGACAAAAAATTAAATCATTTTTTTTAAACTAAAACCTAAGAGCTGTAGTGCTCCATGCAGACAGGGTATAAAATGCAGCAACCATTTGTATTATTTGCAGAAAGCAGGTTGCTTTAGTTTATGACAAGAAGAAAGTATTATTATTAATATTATTTTGATAAAATGAAGGCTGGTCAGGGGCACAGAAATGGGACCTGAATGGCTAGGTAGAAGTGGGGGAGGTATTGTGCATCTGGCAACCTGACTGGTGCACAAGTAGAAGGAATGCCCTTTTTTTTTTTTTGAGCTGAAGGGGTGGGGAGTTGGTTCGTGGTACTGGCAGTGGGTACTGGTTGAGCCAGCTATGCTTCTGTGCACAACCATGAAGTGTAACATCTGCCCATCAAACATCTGGCAAACCTTCTCATCTCAAACCACTCAACGTTTAGTAAAAAAGGAAAATAAAAATTGCTGTTCTACTGCCTGAATAAATGACAGTCTCTGCTCATCTATCATCATCTGCTACACCTTCTTAGTATCAGAGAAGGATAATATGCTAAGAGCTCTAAAGCCTTTTTATGCCTAGCTAGTCATACCTGAATGTTTCCATTTATCAGTGCCCATGGACTAGAATGGCTTTGATATATGCTTGTGCCTTAGGCCATGTACAAGCTGTCCATAAGTGACACAGTCAAAGAGTTGGGGGTGAATTTACAATTTCCCATCCATTAATCTATATTGTCTTTGAATCGGCTTGAGCAATAGCTCTACGTTACATGAATGGGAGTCTGCTCCAGAGAAGAGGGAATGCCCGACACACAAACCTGTCCTTCTAACATGTTTTATTTCACTGATGAGGTTTAGATCCTTAGATTGGGTAATTGTAGTGCTGTTACTATCAGGTTGAATCAGAGAATACCTTGTAGGGTAGGCATAGATCATCCCTCAATAGTCTGTAGGAGCCTCAGTGCAGGGACAGGGCTTTAAAGCAGTCAGTATAGGATATGTTATATATACCCTGTATTCTTTTCATGAGGAATGTCTATGGCCTTTCCAGCTGTTGAAAATGTCTGGTCAGGTGAATGCCAGTGTGTGCATTGTACGCAATTATTAGTGTAATTAGGGCTGAGTATAGAATGACTATAATCCCCTTAAATCTGATCCTCTCTCTTTAATTGTAGGTTATGCCACACACAAAGATTTTCTCACCCTAATGGACACATGGTTATGAAAGTTCAGGTTACTCTCAACCTGAGTTCCCTAGTCTCTTTCCATGGGTGTACTCTTTGGGGAGTGTTATAAATGTATTTGCAGGGGTGGTTATCTTTCCAAAGAGAATTATCATCCATTTTCTGCACTGGCATTTAGGTCATGACTTTGGCACTGGTTATTTGTCTCTAGGGGGAGGCAAAGGAGGGGAGGTAGGAAACATCACAATGGTGGACAATATGGAAGGGTTGCTGAAACTGATGGTACATAAATAGATAACAATGTATTGGACATTTCATCCACCCCTCTGTCACCCACCCAAGTTAACGTTTTGAATAAAGGTCTTAATTTTATACCTGTTTTTTTATGTGTCTGAGGATACATTTGCACAAGATATTACCTCATTTTGTAGATTACTTAACCTAAGATTATTTTTTCAGACAGCTTCTAATCCTGACTCACAGGATGGCTTTAGATACCACAAATCAAATTTCACACCACCAATGCATCACATTGTTCTAATGTTTCAGAATTGCATTCTCAAAGATCTGCATTTTCACTCTAGGGAGTTCCGTGCCAAATCTAACAACCTCTCAAAGATTGAAATGGAATCTATCTGTGACCTGGAAAATAATCATGATTTGGTAATACTATCTGCAGACAAGGGTGGGGTGGTAGTTGTCCAGGATTAGAACCAATATAACATAGAAGCTGAGAGATAGCTTACTGATGGTCATTATTATACTCATATGACATTGGATCCAACTCCTGGCTTCAAGAAACAAATTGATAATTTTTTGTTATCAGCCAAAAATGAGGGAATCATCACGGATACCACTTTATATCATCTTACGGTATCGGACCCTTCAAATCAATACATATACCAAAATCCATAAGAATCTTGAAAATCCACCCAAAAAGACCAATAGTCTCAGGTAGCGGCTCGATTACAGAACCACTATCCCAGTTTCTTACACAAAATCTGAAACCACTTTTGAAATGGGTTATGGCCCCTATCCAGGACACTACAGAATTCCTTAAAGTAATTTATGAGATGCAGCTTGAGCCAGGGTGGTTACTCTGTACCTTAGATGTTTCTGCATTGTATACCAACATTTCCCAATGGGCGAGCCTGGAAGCACTAGTGAACTGGTTATACAAGTCAGAATTGTACCAACCCGGCTTCAGTACCTTTTTAATTTGCCTTGCTGAACACATTCTAACTAAGAATGTGTTCTACTATCAGAACAAATGCTACTTGCAAATTCAAGGCACGGCTATGGGAGCTTCTTTTGCTCCCATATATGCTGATCTATTTATGGCCCACCTTGGGAAACAATTCATCTATGATAATGCACGCAATCTCTATCTAGATGAGATTGATATTTGGAGAACATATCTGGATGACTGCGGGTTAGTATGGAGATTGGATTCTGACTATCTTATGGAGTTTGTTGGCTACTTAAATGATAACCAATGGGGTATACAATTCACAGTTAACTACAATATCGACAGGATCACTTTCTTAGATGTTTTAGTAATTAGGAAAAGTGACCACACATTGGCCTTGACAGTGTATCATAAATACCCCCAATACAACTCCCTTCTCCATGCTTCCAGCTTTCATCTTTCACATATATGCAGAAACATTCCAAAATCACAATTCTTAGGCATGAAACAAATGATGCTACCTATGAGGCTTTCAAGGAAGATCTAACCTCCAGATTCAGGAACAGGGGTACAAAATGGGGAATATTTATAAGGCTAGACATTGGGTGGCTAATTGTGACAGGCAGGATGTTTTGAGATACAGGGACAAGTCGCTGGACAGAGACTTCACCATCTGACTGGTTACCACTCATGGAAGGAACACTGATGTTTTACTTAACAGTGTTTGCAGACACTGGAACATCCTTCTAGCAGATGTCAGACTTTCCAGTTTTTTGGATAACAGATGTCATTTTTCTTTTAGGAGAGGTAAGAACCTGGGGTCATATTTGAGCCACTATAAACATGGTTGGAGACATAAGGGTGATTCCATACAAACTATTCTTATGGTGGATCAGCTTAAAGGATGTTTTCCCTGTGGCCATTGCATCCACTGTAGAAAAGTAAACAAGCCAGGTTAACAGTAAAAATACTGGCCAAGTATTTGATATTTTCTTTTTTGCAAATTGTCAGATGGACTGAGTGATCTATTTGGCCACCTGTTCTGCGTTCTAAGTGGGACACACGTCCAGACCACTCAAATTCAGGATTTCAGAACACCTTAGTGATATCAAGCACAAAAAGCTTACCAATACTTTATATAAGCACACTCAGGCACATAAGAATGCATCCTTTAATTTTACTGTGATAGAATTATTGGAAACAGGACAAACAAAGCAGGATGGCATGAGATTTTAAATAGTAAGGAAAATAAATGGATTATCAAACTGGGGGTTTGTTCTCACCAGGACTTAATGAGTACCTTTAATTAGGACTGTCAATCAATTTATTTAATTAGAGCCTCGCCTAGTGGTTATATAAAAAGACAGCAAGATTCTATGTCTGTACGACACTGATGAAGGCTATGTAAATTTTAAAGCTGAAACCGCTCTGTTTAGTCTCTTTTTACTATGCTTTTGAGCTTGTTTGGAATAAACACTGAATGCTACAGTCTGCTGGCTCCCCTCTGTTTTGTACTGCTATCAGGTCTTTTTGGAGCCGTGCAGTTGCTGTACTTGCAGGAGCTGCTTAACTTTGACTTCTCCTGTTCTCTCATCATAGGCTGTGTCTGGGGCAGTACAGCTTCTCTGTTGTTTTCTTTATTCAGATGCTGCTGGAAGTACTCTTACATCTGCTCTTGATGTCCTGTGGGCTGGTGAGCAGGTTGTTGCCGGCATCCCTTATGAAGGGTGTCTGACTGTTTTCTTTATCTTTCTGCCTTTGCCTTGCAACATTTGTAGCTTCTTTGTGCCATTTACTGAGTCAATTTCCAGAAGCCGGTAAAGCACCTCTGATGCCTTAGTCTTTGCTTCTGAAACGAATTTCTCAACCTCTTTGTTAACCAACAGTATACCTTTCTAGCCTGGTCCATCTTTTCTATCTCCCACTTTTTCCTGCACTCCTCTTTTCTTTTGACAATTTCTTGTACTTCTGCCTTCCACCACCAGCTTTCCTCACGTGACTAATTTCCATACCTGGCTTGGATGCATATCTGTTCTATAGTTCTCACACATGCGGTTTTGAGGTCTGCCATGCTTCAACTCCACCTATGTCTTCTTTTTAAGGTGCAAAATCATCCAGCATTCTTAGCCTGAAAGGCTATTTTTGCCTTGAAGTTGGTTTTTGGTGGCCTTGATTAGTCCCAGCATTTGCCTGTTGAGATTGAATTAGAAGCATTTTGTCTATTGGACACAGCCCATCTTATTTTTGGGCAGGATATTTTTCTTTCTTTCTTGTACAACCTACTTATACAGGAAGTCCACCAAGAGGGTTTGTTTTTTGTTGTTTGTCCTAAAGTTATTTCGGTTAGGTGCTGCTATTTCTATTCAGTTATTTACATGCTTGTACACCGTTTCCATAAATATTTCTGCATAGGCTACAGTGTTCTCTGAGCCTGGGTGTAATAGGAGGTTCTTAACCTTGTAAAAGTTCTTAAAAGTTCTAAAGTTCTGAGGTTCACTGGGAGTTTGGAATTTATATTTGTCAAAAGAGTGACCGCTTTGTTATCTGATCTAACCAGTGAGGACATTACACTAGAGGGCTGCAACAATCCTTTATATTTGTGAGTACCAGATCCAAGATATTTGCACCATCAGTGGTTGTGCAGACTAGCTGTTCTATGGTGTTTACATTAACAAGATCCAGGAATTGTTGAACTTGCATGTTAGTAGTTGTGTTTGTATCCCGGTTTATGGTAGGATGTTTGAAATCACCAAGTAATATAGTGTTGGGCTGAATGGTGAGTGACTCTAGTGCATTCAAGTATGTGGTATGCTTATCCTGAGTCATAGATGGGGGCCTATAGCTAGCAAAGATATAGCACTGGACTTTACGTGAGGTTAGTTGGACATGGAGTAGCTCAAGCATGTCATGCTGTTTGGCCAATCTTGAGGTGTGCTTACGTTTTTGCATATTGATACATCTCCACCTCTTGTGCCTTCTTGTAAAGGTAGCTGGTCTAAATGTGTACAAGTCATTATAGCCTTATACTGTTGGGGTGCCTTCCATGGCTTTAACCCAGGTCTCAGTAAATGCATGAATATCAACACTCTCCAGGGTTAGGAGCAGCAGTGGAGGAGCTTCTAGTTAAGACAGCAAGCACTGAACAATAACACCTTTAGTTTATCTTGAGTAGAATTTAATGTCAGAAGGTTTATTAGATTGGCATTGCACAAAAAGGCACTACAGTGGTGGAGAATGCTTTGGCCAGTATCTGAAATTCTAGTGTGGCCAGGTGCAAACCACCCCTGGCAAAGCAGTGTGGTTTGTCATTCATTTCTTCCCAAGCCAACAAATATTGGACCCACTTAGACTGACACCAGTAACCTAAGGTCAGTCAGCTTCATGGTATCATCCTTGGAGAATGTAGAATGCTGCTCAGTGCTAGGCTCATGGGACACGGTCTGAAATCTCTATCACATCTGTCTTCATACAGCCCATGGAGGTCCATCTCAATCATGTCTCTTTTCAGATAGTCCAGGGAGGTGCATCTCAATTAAGTGAATACTAGGCTAAGACTAGCCAAAAACCTGAGGTCAGAATCAAACATTATACCGTGTGTGTATGTGGTGAAGACCTTAACCATTATGCCAAATCCAGCCTCAAACCACTGACTCTCTCACTTCAAACTGTGGAACATTTAATAAAAGTTGGTAATGACACACACAGGAATATGCATTGCGGCAACCCCCATAAATAAAGGTTCAAATGACAAATTCACCACCGTAACAGGCACAAGCAAGCAAACTCTGAGGGTAATGCTACTCAATAATAGAAGTCTAAACCTCAAAATGCACTCACTCGAGGCACTCCTTAAAATCGAGAACATCAACATCTGTGCAGTTACAGAGACCTGGTTCAAAGCTCCAGAAAGCACCCCTGCATTACCAGGCTATAATTCATACCACACCTTTCAGCCACCTAACCCGGACCGAAAGACTAAAGGCGGAGGAGTGCCCATATTTATTAAGGATATCCACACCCCCAAGCTAGTTGCTCACCATGATGCATCCGACATTATCCATGTTCAACTAACTCTGGGAAAGACCGCAATCCAAATTGTAGCTTGCTACACACCCCCCACCATGCCCCAGGATTCCCACTCCTCTTTTCTTGATACACTGGAAAATATTAGGGTACAACCCAACACCCTAATAATGGATGATTTCAACTATCCCACCATTAACTGGGAAAACTACTCATGTACCAACTCTTTTGTTCAATGTTTTCAGGAATTCATCAATTCCAACGCCTTGTATCAACTTAGCCACACCCCACCAGCGACAGCAATATCCTGAACCTGGTATTACCATCATGGGCGACCAGTATTCCACACCAGAGGTCAATTCCTCGTAGGTCAGATATGATCAGAAGCTAATCACCCTAGACATCCACATCCCACCCCCCACCCCCCATTAGGTAAACAACTGTAAAAAAATTCTCCAAAGCCAACTTCACGCTTAAGACAGAAGTGGCAAATTTCATGACACCCATGCTGATGGACACTAGAGGTATGACTGCTGAATCCTACACAAATGCACTTTATAAGCACTTACACGAGTGCATGGATCATGCTATCCCTAACAGAACCAAGATGCTATCCTCCAAAACAAGGAAGCCAGTCTGGTGGTCTTCTGCCATAAACATACTCTGCAACAGAAGAAAGAAACTGTTGCAAAAAAGAGTAAAATCCCATGACTGGAGGAACTCCCTGGTCAGCCTCAGTAAGAAGCTGAGATCCCTCATAAAATCCTCCAAAGCTAATTATGAAAATAAAATTGCCACTGATTCTAAAGACAACCACAAAGCATTCTATAGCTATGTCAAGAATCTCAATGACAACACTTAGATCTGCTCTGAGTTACAGCACAATGGCACTAAATATACAGAACCAACTGATATTGCCAAAATCCTGGCAGATAGGTTCAGTGCTAATTTTACCCCCCTCTCACCCCCTAAAGGGCCCATCTCTATACTGGAAGAATGCAAAGTTCCTGTAATCCTGGCTGCACAGGTAAAAACCTCACTCTCCAAAGCCAAGAACAGAGCATCCGTGGGACCTGACAACATCCCAGGCTGCCTTCTACATGAACTACAGAATGAACTGGCACCCCACCTAAATACCATGTTCAGTCATAGCCTCACCTCAGGCTTTGTACCCATTGAATGGTGCACCATGACAGTTATCCCACTCCACAAAGGGGGAGCAACGACAGACCCTGGAAACTACTGCCTGATTAACCTGACGAGCCTGGTCCAAACTCTGGACCACACACAGTTCAGGTTTGTAAAAGGCAGATCATGTCTCCTAAACCTGATAGACTTCTTTGAAGCAGTCACCAAAGCCATAGATGAGGGTAAGGTGGGTCAAACAGCCTATCTAGATCTCGCCAAGGTGTTTGACACCATCCCCCACTTTGGAATTATAGATAAACTCACTAATCTAGGTATAAATCCCTATGTCACAAGATGGGTTGCCAACTGGCTTACTGACAGAACTCACACTGTGAAAGCAGCAGACTCCAAATCAGACTTCAGACCAGTGACAAGTGGAGTACCACAGGGTTCAGTCCTGGGTCCTCTCCTGTTTGGTATCTACTTCTCTGAAGTACAGACTAACACATAAGGTCTTTGGCTAACTAAGTTTGCAGATGACTGCAAACTAGGAGCCATAATCAAAACTCCTAATGATGTGGACATCCTACAAAAGGGCCTCACTGAGACAGATGCCTGGTGTCAAAGCCATGGCCTCAAGCTCAATGCCAAAAAGTGCATTGTCATCCCCTTTGGTAAAAACTCTGTACCCATGAACTACCACATAGGCGGTAGTCTACATAAC
>NC_056734.1:612246676-612289176 GCF_019279795.1 Protopterus annectens | reverse complement strand
ATCTATTCTCATAAACTGTGACTTTGGAATATTGTCCGTAATGTGTTTCGGATGACAACTGAAGGAGTGTAGTAACGTATTTGAATGATGGGGTTTTCTATACAATGTAATAGACAAAGTACCATCAGATTGTTTGGATACAGTAACATCCAAAAAAGAGATGGAAGAAACATCATAATTAATTGTAAATCTAATACCCCATTTGTTTTCATTCAAATATTGGACAAATTCCTGTAAATATACAACGTCTGACTTCCACACCATCCAGCAGTCATCCAAAATCTTCCACCAGATGTCAGTTTCACCAAGAAAAATATTATGATTTTCATCATATATAATCATCTGCTCAAGATAACCCATGAAGAGGTCAGCATATATGAGTGCAAAAGATGCACCCATAGCTGTACCTCTCAACTGCAAAAAGCACTTAGTATTGAAGAAAAATACATTTTTGGATAACAACATGCTCAGCCAAACATAAAAGAAATGTGAACACCAAAATAAAAGTAAATAGAACTTGTCCACCATGGCTGGATACAAATGCTTTATTTAAAATACCAAAACGTACGCACTTTCACAGTCTCTATAACTGCTTCCTCAGACAACTTTAAACAACTAAAGCACATTCTTTATACAATTAAAAATCAATTAACAAGTAATTGATAATAATTATAGTATTTAAAGTGTCCCTTACACTTTGCTACTAAAAAACATCTAATACCTAATTTACAACCTTGTTTATTAAAAAACGTTTTTAAAAAATGTATTCACATTTGCCTACACATTTTAAAGTGCTGTGTATATGTGTGTTAATGTCTGAGTGCTCTAGCTTTTAAGAATGGTTTCAGTGATACTGCTTCATTTATACCTGGTGGTGTATCTGCATTAAGTTTAATGATCCACCTCTTCTCAGCTACTTCAGTCCTATTTCTCACATCACCTCTTCTCATCCCTTCTCTAATAACCTCTTGAACAAAGAATTTAAAAGTATGGTGTCTCCCTTCTGCCTCAACATGCTTGGCCAATGCACTGTTCTCCTTTCCATTAATGATGTCTCTATTGTATTCTAATATACGGTCCTTAAACATTCTGTTTGTCTTCCCTATATAGAAGACCATACATCTCATGCAGAAACTAAAATACACAACATTCTCGGTTTCACAGTCAGCATAGCAATTCGCATGAATTACTGTCCGACTGTATGTATGTGTAAAAGTAGTGCAAGAATGTATGAATTTGCATGCTGCGCAATTTCTGCACATGTAAGTCCCTAGTCTGGAAAATGCAATAGGTGGCAGAATTGTTTGTGTTTTATAACATAACTGTTGCTTAAGACATTTTTTGATTTTAAAGGAAAACACTGGGGTGTCCTCCAACACTTCTCTAAGCTCATCTACTGCTGTCAAGATGTTCCAGTTCTTCCAGAACACCTCACAGAACACATTGATATCACTAGAAAATGAAATTGGGAATCTGATCTTCCCATTGCCTGATCTATTCATGCCTGATGCAGAATCTGCCTGCTGTGCAAAATAAGCTTGCCCTCTATTCCCCCATTCTTTCAATGATTCTTCTATACATTTATCCAGTTCCTTCCTAGAATATCCTCTTTCTAGAAATTCTTCACTGAGATTATTCAGAGCTGCTATTAACTGTGCTTCATTGTTATGCAGTCTCATAAGTCTCAAGATCTGACCCTTCATGACATTTCTATTAATGTGGTTGGGGTGCATACTTCTTCTATGGAGTATGCCATTCCTCCTTGTGGGTTTCCTATACAAATTAGTTTCCAGTGTTCTGGCCACTGATTTCTTGACTGTAACATCAAGAAAATCCATACTCTCTTGGGAGAAATTACATGTAAATTTTAGGAACGTAGTGGTAGTAAGTAAATATCCCAAAAAGTCTTGTAGCTGTTGTTCAGTGCTTCCCCATAGAAGGAAAATATCATCCACAAAATGAGTGCACCACAGCAAGTATTGGTTATATTCGCTGTGTTGCAAAAATGATGCCAGTTCTCAGTGAACCAAAGCATGATTGGCATAGCTATTGACACAAGCCATGCCCATAGCTACCCCTCTCTTTTACACATAATACTGATCTCTGAAGACAAAGACATTTTATAGAATGATGTCCAGTAAGTTACAAATCAAATTAATTTTGGAATCAGTGTAGACCCTTTGAGTACCTAGTTGTTGTCTGATATTGTCTATGCCCCAGTCATTTGGGATAGCCGTGAATAATGATGCTACATCTAGGGTCACAAAATAATATTCACTCGTCAATCCCTCAGTCTTACAATAACAATTTTGTAAAAACATCTTAGTGCCTCTTAATATGATTGTAAGCATCTAGCACCAGATGCAAGCATTTCTCAACATAAATGGACAATGCCTCTGTCACCCACCCCTTACTCAAGACTATAGGTCTCATTGGTGGGTTCACGGCATCCTTATGCACCTTAGGTAGTCCATATATAATAGGTACAAGTGGAACTTCTGTCGCAAAATAATTGAATAAGTCTTCTGAGGTCATGCCTGTTATAAGTAAGTCAAAACTCAAAAAGGACACTATCAGTAATAGCTTTCAACTCTGTCCCATTAATTCTTACATATGTGTAATGGTCACTGAGCAACTAATCCATTCTTGTTATGTAGAACTCTTTGTCCATGACAATCACCCCTCCACCTTTGTCTGCAGGTCTAATCTCAATGGACTGAATTTTCATAAGTTCAACTAAAGCATCACATTCATCTCGACTTAGATTGTGATACCTAGAACTTGTATCATTGTTACACAGTTCCCTAATTTGTTTGTCACATACTGATATAAAAGTATTTACCACTGGATGCATTTTGGGTGTAAATGTACTCAGTTTAGTGAACTTATTAATTTCACCAATGTCCCCTTTAAATATGTTTTTTAATGTTAATGTTCTCCCAAACATTCTCAGTTCTTGCACGATATCTACCATATTAGTCTTTTGTGAAGGTATAAAAAATAACCCTCTCCCAAGAAACCCAATTGGGCACTAGTCAAAGGTATAGATGAGGGGTTTAGGACCAAACCTTGGAATTCTTGCTGTGGATGACCTTTTTCTGTTTGTTCCCTTCCATATTCTGCTGACACAGTGAGTACCCCTTCCTGCCTCGGCTCCTGGATCTCTCCTTGATTGGTAATGGATCATTCAGCTGAAATGGCCACATTAATGTCTCTCTCCTGCCGTTAATATCCTCTAAAAAATGAGGTAGTCCTGTATTCAGTGATTTCTCATTATTTTTCCTTTTATTGTTGCTTAAACCCTCAACTTGTATGCTCAATGTGGCATTCTGTTCAGCTTCTAGACTGTTGGCTCTTATGTTTACACCGTCTCTGGGTACATGCACTTCCTTGTTAGAAGTCTCACTGCTAGTGCATGTATTCTGCAGTTCTGCATTGATGCGATTGGTTGCTGGCATGTTCATAGGAGCCATTATTACACTCCTCTGCTGTTCAGGTTCATTAACAGTGATATGTTGCTGGATAGAAATGGCATTCGTTGACTGGATGGTTGGGTCTCTCTGTTGTCTCAGCCAAGAGAAGACCCTCCCACTCTGAATATCTCACTGTAACTTCTTCATTTTAATGTTTTGTAATTGTTTCTCATAATTTAAAATCTATCTATAACCATGTCACTCAGAAAAGTAGCCATGATATATTCATATAAATCTTTGAGTTCCTTCTGTAATTCATTTTCGTCCAGCTGGAAGGTCTCAATAAGTAATTTCATAGAGTAATAGCTAAGGTGCAGGTTTAACTGTTGCCACTTTTTCAGCAGAGTGGGAAAAGTATCCCCATAGGTCAGCATTGTAAATACTCTTAGTCCCCTGGGAACAATTTTGTAATGCAGCGATGCCTCCATGTGGAATCTCTGCCACTGGAGGCATTTGAATCTATACAATTTGTTCTCATAGCTTCTAAACTGCTCATGGATCCACAATTCTACTTTCTGATTACCTGTTACAGTCTGATCATCTAGAAGCACTGACTGATTGAACAGCGGATTACTGTCCAAGTAAAGAACTTGATCCAGTCTTCCTTCTTGTGCCTGTGTACAAGTATTTCCCACAGGAACATAGTCCAACTCAACATCAAAGCCTTCTGCCACGTCCCAGGTCTTGTAGAGAAAAATACAAGTAAAATACCAAACAGCAAGTGTTCTGAATAAAGGACAGGCTCCAAAAGAAGCAGAACACCAAAACAAAAGTAAATAGAACCGTGTCCACCACAGCTTGATACAAATTCTTTATTTAAATACCAAAACGTAAGTGCTTTCACAGTCTCTATGACTGCTTCCTCAGACAACTTTAAAGAACTGAAGCACATTCTTCATACAGTTAAAAATCAAGTAACAAGTAACTGATAGCAATCACCCCTAGGGGTTTGAGGGTCCGTATTAAATCTCTAGTTGGCCAACCGGATGATTTATTAATGTCTTCTTGGGCTGATATTCAACAGAAGACCTCTTTACAGTTTGTTAAAACTTTATATGATTTTTATGAACGTAGAATAGTCACTCAAATTTGTGAAAAGGCAAAATCTTTTGAAGGTTCTGCCGTATATAAACAGTGTTTTGATAAACTTAGGGAAGAGTTGTTCCATTCTGAACAAAGTTTAAAATAAAGAAAAATTAGTAAGTTTAACAGAGATTGAAGAGACTACCAATTGGGTAAGCCCTTTGAATATATGAAAAGTGGTAAGAATGTTAAAAATGTCAGATTTGCTCAGAAAGAGTCTATGCCCATTGGGCAAAAATGAAAAAGAAATGTTTATTTTGAAAATGTCTATGAGTGATACTTCTGGTGAGGATTCTTCCTCTTACAACGATACAAAAGTTAATAGACAGCAGATGCCACCAGCTACTAAGAAGTCACATACCCCCGGATTCACAAAACCTCCGTGTAAGACTTAATATGTCTTACTTGGAGGCTGCAGTTGAACGGTATGACGTCAGCGTGCCATGAATATTCATGATGACACGCTGACTCATCCGTAACTCTTACACAGACTGAGTAGGAAAGCAGGGGGCGTGTCTGACTGCCGAGCAGTCTAAAAGTCCACGCCCCTGCAAGGTTTTAAAAAGCATAATGTCAACAGACAATAGCGAGTTTGCTCAAATGTACTTGCACCCAGCACCACACTCCCTGACACTGTAAACCCCATCACAGTTATAAAACGTAAAATATTAATTTTATTTTTTTTAAATCCACGATATAGCTGCCCCTATTTGCGCTTGTTTGCGCGGATGTGCCCATTGCTTAACCACAGTTAGCAATTGTGACATTGAAGAGCATATAAGAACTACTTATGCAAATTAAGCCAAATAGCAATAGCGTAATGGCAGAACGTATGCACAAAGAAGAGGCATTCACGGTTCGAGTCCCACCACTCCCCTTCTTATTTATGTTTTAAATCAGTATTTGAAATAATACCAGACATATATGATTAAAATATTATTAAAAGCAGTGAAATGGCCAATGTATCAGTGAACAAAATATATATTTTTAAAGGATCCAGATATATAATAGCCTGCTGTTAAGCAGCGCTTTACCCAGCTAAACAGAGGTGCCTATATTTAATAGTGCTTTACCCAGCTAAACAGAGGTGCCCATAGTTTAATAGCACCTTACCCAGCTAAACAGAGGAGCCCATAGTTTAATAGCGCTTTACCCAGCTAAACAGAGTTGCCCATAGTTTAAAAGTGCTTTACCCAGCGCAATAGAGTTGTCCAAAGTTTAAAAGCGCTTTACCCAGCGCAATGTGTTTGTGTGGATGTGCCCGCCGCGCCAACCAGGGCACTGTAGGGCACCAGGGAGCAATGTAGAGCTAAGTTGCTTAAACGCAGCCACACCTGCTAGCCTGTAATAAAATAAAAGAATTACAAGGTTTGAACCCAGGACCCTGTGCATCATAATCAAAGTACAGAACCACTTATCCATGACAGCTTAGGAAAAGTAGCCACTATAAACATAAATATACTTAGAAATGGTAGATTAACCATTACTAAGCAGGTCTGTAGTCAGCTTAGAATTCTCAAAAACGGCCAATCACAAAAAAGTGCGGGGAAATGCGGCATATTTAAGCCCCATAAGTGGGAATACTCACCATAACTGATTATAGCTCACATTTACAGTCAGAATGGCAGGTGCAGGAGAGGGTTCACGCTTCCGAGCGCAGCGTTGGGGCATCGAGGAGTCGAAATACATGGTTTGGCTCCTTGTCCACCATCATGAGTTCAGACTCCTGCAGGGCCAGTTCCAAGGGATGGAATACAAGGCTGAGGCTTGGAACCGGTTAGCTCATGACCTCACCAGTGCCACAGGCGTTCCTCGCACTGGTGAGCAGGTCTGTCACCACCATGCAGACCTGAAGAGACGGAAGGAGGACCGCTTGAACCAATGGATCCAGGAGGCCCATGGGATGCAGGATGCCCCACGACTGAGTATGTAGCCATAGAATGCAGTATGTAAGAATTGATAATTGAGTTGGTATAACAGATAGGTATGTCTCAATATCCCTTCATTTACTTTACAGCTGCAGATGACCGTGCTGCGAATCAGCAAGCCTATGCTGATAGGCTGCAAAGGCTGCGCCACCAGGCAGGTTAGTGATTCTTTTGCATGTTTTGTTATATAAAATAGGGGAGAGAGCATGAAATAAAGGGTTGTAGTACAATAATACAGCCATAAAATGGCCTGAATAAATCCTCTGCATGTACTGTTATACGACAATTCATAGAGCTAGAAAAAGAGCGTAGTAACCCATTAAGAAAGGTAACATATGTCTGGAATAAAATCTCTGCAGGTACTGTCATATAACATAAGTGACTGAGCCTGAAAATGTGTGTTTTAACCCATTAATAAAGGTCTAATCTGTCTTGAATATGTCTTCCATATGCACTGTTACAACAAATAAAGGTGTGAGTCTGTGGAAAAGTGTGTAATGTCAGTAATAAAGGTTTAAAACCCGGAGTGTGTGTGTGTCACTTAGATTGAATTGTTGTTGTACCCTTGCATTATACAAATAGTACTGTTTTAAAAAGTGCTGGCAACCCAGAGTTCTGCAGTCCCATCTAAAGTGGGTGTTGGAAGTGCTAGTAGCTGTGAAGCATATATACAGTCCTCAACAGTCAGTTACTGGCTGGCATGCATAAGTAAATCTTGCACATGAGTAGCATGCTAATATGTTCCCCAGAAATGTGAGTGTGCTTCCATAAATGCAGGGTTCTGTACAAATTATAGTGAAAATGTCATGTGAAAACATCCAATGTAGATAAAGAAATATAAAAGCAATCATGAAATATGTAGCAGTAACTTCAGCATCTTGGACAGTTAGTATGTCAGATATAGGTCAAGTATATATTGAATTAGCCAAACCCATTACACAACCTAATGCATGGTGGCACGTGTAATAATACATGTAGACGATATGCAGTTGCAGTCACTAGGAATGTAGTGTAGAGTGAAAGTAATTATAACATGTTAACTGAGGTTCTTTTCTACACCCTACTGTTTGTGCATAAACCATGCAATTCCACACCTCAATGGGTATGTGTAATCTTAAATATTTTTTGGGACATATGTCCTATTGTTTTATAAATATTTGCATTCATGTTGATGCATGGGCCATGTTCAAACACTACGTTCATGGTGGTCTATTGCTACCAAACATCCCTGCATGCTGTTGGAATATCCACTGTCGTTCAATATATGCATGTGTTATGCTTGCTGTTCAACTGTTGGAACATTGGTACGTTGGGTTAATGGGAATATTACTGCATGCTGTTACAACTAATCTGGAATGCTGTTGTTTAAGTTGTAATTAAACACACCTAATCACAGAACGTATGGGAAAGCCGGTCCCAGTAGACCCACCTGTCCCTCCTCAGTTGGCGAGTGCACCTGGCACCAGCAGCTCCGGTGCCTAGCCCGGGCTCCCCTCCTCCGTTGGTCCTGTGCCACCTTCAGGTTGAAGCGCTGCAGGGGATGGGGCTCGTCCCTCCGTGCAAGCATGGGTGGAGAAGGGCCACCTGTTAGCCTTCGAAGGGTCCAGGCTGTGGTGCGTGAGGAGATCCAGCGTTCAGTCGCTGATCCCCTATGCCAGCTCGAGGCGAGAGTGGCGCGTCTCTTGGGTGAGCCTGCCCGTCCTACTCAGCCCCCAGCACAGCCACCCTCGGGGCTGTGAAGGTGCAGTGGTGACTGCCCATGGGTGGGGATTTCAGTTCCACTGTTACCATCTGTGGGCTCATGGGCTTGCAATTTCCAAACAACCTTCCCCATCAATTGTGTTCACCCAACCCACGTGTCAAATACCGCCCCTGTATGCGTCTTGTTTGTCTTGTCTGTTTACCTCCCCAACCTACCTCCGCAAATATACCTACATCCCCTACCTCACATTCCACTCTCACCAGAAAAAAAAATTAAAAAAAAGGGCAATCTGTTCCCACAAAAAAATTACGCCCCATACATAGCTGCCCATTTCGCACACATGTCCGCCGGACATGTAAACTGATAATTATAATTGGCACTACAACATACTCTGTTGTCCTCACCCCTCTCTCAGGGGTGGAAGGTTGCAAATTTCACACCAAATTGCTGTTGCTGGTAAAGAAATGGGCAGCTATGGGCCTTCCTTACACCCTTCCTGCACATCCCAGCTGGTTTCCCTACTGCCTTTCCCTCTTTGTGCCCCCTTTTTCACCACTTTACTATCTCTCCAATTACTTTTCCTTCAAAGAAATTAGTGCGGGGTTAGCGGGAGTAAGCACTTTTAAGCAGTAGTAAGCAGGGGTGTGCGAGTGTGCACATGTGTGCGCATGTATGCGCTTAGCTAAGTATTGCTAAGCATCGCGAAAACCCGTGCAAACCCGCTTACAACTGCTTAAAAGTGCCTTAGTCACTCTGTATGACAGGGCCCTTGTACTGCTCAGCATAAAAATAAAATACCCCTGTCAGTCTCGAACCCCCAACCTTGGACTCACCAGACTGCATGAAGTACCACTAAGCCACAGCAGATACACAAGAGCTTTCTGCTGAAAGAAATATATCATGCATTACAATGAGTGAATGTAAATGGAAAATAGGAAGGCCATAACACAAAGCTTGTTCTGTGGATCTTTACCAGCAATTGTTGTGGAATTGCATTACATGAGGGTGATAAGAGAAGCAGCCATGCTAGTAGTGAATAATGTTACAGTAGCACCTTAGAAACCCCACACAGTATCAGAGCAGGATAAACACTGGCATATTTGAATAGGTCAGAGGCCACACCTCCCAACTGTGACTGATTTACAGGGATGTCCCTGATTAGCAAACAAATGTTAGCTGTGCCCCTCTGACTCCCTGTGAAATGTACTAACAGTATGCAGAAAGGTGGGGAGTCCCACTTAATGATAAATGGCAATAAGTGAGAGTAGACACTGCTTGCACGTCAGAAATGGTGTAGTAATACATATGCTCCGAATACCCCAAAGTCTCAACTCCAAAATATCTGAAATATATCACAGGTGTATCCCACTGATATGTACCTTTCCCTGAGGCTGTTCAAATATATACCTGAGAGTATCTGAGGCCTGGAAGTGTCAGAAACACACAGGCATATCAGCCGGTCTGCTGTTACACACTCTGCGAATAGCTGTAGAATGAATTCGACAAGCATGCCCTTATGTAGGAATACAACACAGAAATATCAAAGGATGTAGCCATGTACTGCTACCAACCACCTGTGACAATGCCAATGTTCAGGTGCTGAAAAGACTGGTGTGGTGCACAGTCAATGAATACTAGGCTAACCTCTGTCTACCATCTGGATATGTCCACAGGTGGGAGCTACCCAGAAAGATTACTAACCTTTATAGACTTACAGGTACACAGCAACTCTGCATGTTCAACAAGATAAACATCACACGGTAATAAATAATGCACTCTGCAGTTCTGCACACCTACCCAAAGGTACTATATACCCGTGTAGTCAGGCACAACCAAGGGTGTAGGTAGGCATACACAGTACAGAAATATGTCCAGTTATCCTGAGCAGACTGTGCTAATGTCAACACAAACAAACCACAAACTGTTCAGAAGTGAGTAACGTACTAATGACAGTATAGCAGTTCACAAACAGTACATGTGCCTGATATTCATAATTGGTAGTACAACATACTTAGTTGTCCTCACCCCTCTCACAGGGGTGGAAGGTTTCAAATATCCCACCTAATGTATTGCATATGCACAGCTGTTGCTGGTAAAGAAATGGGCAGCTATGGACCTTCTCCACACCCATTGTGTACATCTCAAACTGGTTTCCCTACTGTCTTCCCTTCTTTGTGCACCCTTTATCACCACATTCTTATCTCCCCATGTACTTTTCTGTCAAAGAAATGAGCGCGGGATTTAGCGGGAGTGAGCACTTGTAAACAGTAGTAAGCGTGTTTGCACCAGTGTGCACATGTGTGCACTTAGCTTAGCATTGCTAAGATATGATAAGCCAAGTGTCGCGCAAACCCACGCAAACCCGCTTACAACTGCTTAAAAGTGCCTTAGTCACTCTGTATGACAAAGCCCTTGTACTGCTCAGCAGCAAAATAAAATACCTTTGCCAATCTCAAACCCCACACCTTGGCCTCACCAGTCTGCATGATGTACCACTAAGCCACAGCAGATATACAATAACTTGGTGCTGAAAGAAATATAACATGCATTACAAGGAGTGAATGTAAAGGGAAAATAGGAAAGCCATAGGAATACATTGCAATAAAAAAATATAACATGCATTACAAGGAGTGAATGTAAAGGGAAAATAGGAAAGCCATAGGAATACATTGCAATAAAGAAATATAACATGCATTACAAGGAGTGAATGTAAAGGGAAAATAGGAAAGCCATAGGAATACATTGCAATAAAGAAATATAACATGCATCACAAGGAGTGAATGTAAAGGGAAAATAGGAAAGCCATAGGAATACATTGCAATAAAGAAATATAGCATGCATTACAAGGAGTGAATGTAAAGGGAAAATAGGTAAGCCATAGGAATACATTGAAATAAAAAATATAACATGCATTACAAGGAGTGAATGTAAAGGGAAAATAGGAAAGCCATAGGAATACATTGCAATAAAGAAATACAACATGCATTACAAGGAGTGAATATAAAGGGAAAATAGGAAAGCCATAGGAATACATTGCAATAAAGAAATATAACATGCATTACAAGGAGTGATGTATAGGGAAAATAGAAAAGCCATCGGAATGCATTGCAATAAAGAAATATAACATGCATTACAAGAAGTGAATGTAAAGGGAAAATAGGAAAGCCATAGGAATACATTGCAATAACTACTGTTGTATGCCAGTTAATTCCCTAATTCCAAAAGAAAGTACATACTCCCATGTATCCAGTGTTAGCATTAGGAGATGTGAGTAAACTTACACACTGAGAAGAGTGTACTGGAAGAAGCAACAGACAGGTTTCAGTACAGCATGCATTTCACTGGCTACAACCCAGCTTCAGATATGAGACATATACCAACCTTCTAACTGACACAACAGTGTCCACAGTAAACAAGCATGGTCCCCACCTTGCAAAACTGAAAGGCCTACGCCTACCTAACCTATCATTTTATAGCAGTGTCCTGAAATCACAGTGAGAACTACAATTACCACACAGCAGGCTGCATGCAATTACTAAATGATGGGCACCAATTGGTGCAGAGGCCATCACATGCACATGTGCAGATACCTACAAAAGCAGCCTGTACTTGCTGTCCACACATGCAATAATATCATTTCAGCAACTGGAGAGAGAGAGAGAGAGTGAGAGAGACAGACAGACAGACAGACAGAGACAGACAGACAGACACATAAACAGAGGCAGTTGGAGACACCAAACAAAAAAAAAAAAAACACGTCAATAGGTACAACAGACAGAGGTGAGAAATACAAAGGTAAGGTATGTAACAGATATGTATTTGTTGGCATCCGAATGATGTGTCTGAAGGGTACTCTACATACTGCGAACCCTCCATATGTGGTAGCAGTCCGTGTCTATATGTATATGCAGATGTGCATAGGGCAAGGGACATACTGCAAATGTTAGTAAAGGCTGGATATATATGTAGCTGAAGGTTGCTATGTGCACATATCAATGTAGGTTGTAGTGTGTGGCATTGAAAACAGCAAGCAGTGCAGGTATATGTCATGTGGTGGTTAAATGCTGTGGGACTGAGTTACGGCCAGTGAGGCCTGCTACAGCTATACGGCCTGAGGACAGCAAAATGCATTCTGCACAACACTGTGCAATATTATTACATAATTGTATGTCTCACAACTGTTTCATAATTGGCATTCCCGCCATGAAAGGTGGGCAGTATATGTGCCTATATGTGCATGTATATGTATATGTACATCAATGGATGTTTACAAGTATGTGTATATATATATATATATATATATATATATATATATATATATGTGTGTGTGTGTGTGTGTGTGTGTGTGTGTGTGTGTGTGTGTGTGTATACATATATATATATATATATATATATATATATATATATATATATATATATATATATATATATATATATATATATATATATATATATATATATATATATATATATATATATATATATATATATATATATATATAGAGAGAGAGAGATACATATATAGATATATATAGATATATAGATATGTAGATATATAAACATATATAGATATATATAGATATATACATATATACATATAGAGATATATAGATATATACAGATATATATATAGATATATACAGATATGTATATATATATATATATATATATATATATATATATATATATATATATATATATATATATATATATATATATATATATATATATATATATATGGTGAGAGAGGGAGACACGGGGTCAGACATATTGCAACAGGTGCTTGGTGACCAAGGCATGGACTGAACACCAGCGTTGATACTGCAGTGCCATACCTCATTCCAAAACACTTTACCCACTAACTACCAGATAGGTGGTTGCCTGCCTAACACTGAAGGTGTCAGATGGGAACATGGGACACAGGTGGACAGTAGCCTCCCCTTTGATATTCACAGTGCCACACTAGTCTTGTAATCTGTCTACGTGGTACGTGTCATCACAAACGTTGTGTCATGTACAGAAATATAGGTCAGTGTTCCCTTGTACTTATCACAATGCCCCATGTGGTATGTATCTCCCATGACAACTACAGCAAGTGAAAAGGCCACAGACATACCTCACAAAGAGTAATACTGCCCTCAAACACATACCCTATGCAGACTGACTCACATAACCACAGCTACAGTGCGTTACATACCGGCCTCCCAGAGGTTACCTCTGCCGAACATACTGAGGTATGTCACACCCATAGCAGTCAGACAACTACCATGTCAACACTTCACAATCCCACCGGGCTACACGGCCTAGGTCCCTAATCCCCGCCACCTCACTAAACAGCACATGCTGGAGAGATAGGCTCCTATTGGCAAATATGCCATACTCTGGAGTAAACCACCCAGCATTAATAAACAAGGCTCCTCAGTAGCAGATGTCATACATACCCCTGATGATTGTCTGGGGGATAGGTAACACGCCCTGGGAATCACCTCTGTGTATCTGGTTGACAGGAGCAAGTGAAATCAAATTACATGTGTGTCAAAGGCCAGGGTAGCATATGGCTAGGCTGCTGTAGGCCCTAGGGCCAACAGTGTATTACCTACCTATGACACAATGCACACACACATGTACTCAGTGCAATACCTGCTATGTGAGGTGGAATGAGTGCGACAATGAATGTGTGCCAGGTCTGTAATGCTGTGATAGTTTAGTGTGAGGTTGTTTCTGTCATGGTCGTTTGTGTCCTAGGTGTGAGGCCAGAGAAAGATGTGTCAGTTATTGGGATGCAGACATTGTAGGATGGCATATGTTGTGACGTAGTTCCTTGTGTACGACTGTGGTGTCCCATCATAGGCTGAAGCAATACATGTATGCTCAGCAAGTGGTACTTCTGGTGAATCCAGCTGACATTTGAACTGTTGTACTACCTGAAGCTGTAGGCCTAAACAGCACAGTATGGTGTATGTTCACATTCCCTGGTAACACTGTCTTGTGTGTTTCCTGTAGTCTGCACAGAAGCCAAAGATTACATACCTCAGGCATAGGTATCTGTAAGTAGGGGCACACAGTACTGTAAGGTACACAGGAAATGCTCATCTGTGTTAGCATACATTTGTGTGTTGTATGAATGTTTGATGTGTGTGTAATGATGCCTGTACCATGTCTGCAATCACATGTGTTGCAGGGTTTGCGTGTGTACCTAGCAACATGTATACTCTGTTACAACAGTATGCCAGCTATATTAACAACTGTGCACATATGTTAGATAGGGGTATGGCATCAACGACTAGGGTGGGATACTGGTAATACTGAACTGTACTTCACATTCATTGCAATGGATGACATATTTCTTCATGCATTAGCTTGATATGTACCCCCATGGTGAGGCTGTGCATTGGATCCCAAACAGTGTGCCGAGTACTGGTGTATACTGGTTTGTTATATGGAGTGTGGCAGGCACTGTCAGCCAGTTGTGGGCTGAGCACTGATATGTGGTATTGAATGTGTGTATCCTCTGACAGATGAACAGATGCTATATATGGCAGTTAACTGATATCTGTACTGTATAATGTTAAGTGTGCCACATAACTTGCTCACACATATCGTTTACTTGTCTTATGGCTTATGGCTCATCAAAGGAATCCGTCCTACACAGCCACAGAGGAACAGGAAATCCACCACAGCCTGGTTCAGCACTATACCCTGCTGTTTTCCAGGGCCAGCCAGCACCAGCATGAGCATACTGCACTGTGGCAAGATCTTGTTCGTCGGGTAAATGACATAGGCATGCATAACTGGACATATGAGCAGGTATGCCATCACTGCAGTGATTTAATTAGACATGTCCGGCGGCGTGCGTCTGATATCCATAGACAACAGCTTGCCATAGGTGGTGGGGTGGCCATATATCCCCCCCTCACCAGAGTGGAGGAACTGCTGCTAAGTGTGGTGGCCCCTGGCCTACAGCAACAATAACATCACACATGTGTCATCATGGAGGCCAGAGCCATCCAGCATAGTGACATGGAGCATGCAGGTAACATGCCCTAGCTGTAGACTACTGTTACCTGTATTGTTAGATTATGCATGTGTGAGATGTGTACTGTGTTTAGCAGTTGTGCTGCCTATTGTGTGCAATACTGATAATTTGAATAGTATCTGTACACCTATGCCTGTTGTTCTACTGTAGTTTAGCACACTCACAGTAGCAATGCGACAGGTGTGGCCACTAACAAACTGTATCATATTCTTGCAGGTCCTTCTGGTGTGACAGCAGGGCAGACATTACATGCAGGTGAGTGTGTTAACACTTTAAACTTGGTATTGAACTGTGCATGTCATAGGTGAGGTGAAGGCCATGTACACATAACACACCTACGGATAATGCATGCTGTGCATGTTTGCTGTGAGACGTGAAACATCTCAGTAATGTCAGTAGCTGCCTCATTCACATGCAATGCACAGAGCATCAGACACAAATGTGGCAACACTGTACTGCACATTGGATAGGCATAGTTGACACACATGTACACAACATAACACGTTTGTCATACGCAGTATACCTCAACATGCTACACATAGTGTAACCAGACACCCCCTGGCAGGTCACACTTCAGTATCCCACATGTCATCCACACACCACACATACCATACCTGAGGGGTAGGGGCCTAGCATGGGGCTGTGCAACACTCCTCAACACATAACACAAGTCATGTTAGGCAATGCTCCCTATTGGACACCTCACACACCCTTGTGAAACATGGCAGTGTAATTGTGAACTTAGCCACGGCACTGCGGTTCAGGTACAGCTTGCTAGGCGGTGATCTAGCACACTTTAGTGGCCTTGAGTGACCACATGATGCATGACGATGATGGCTAATGGTACTACACCCCATACTGTTACAATGGCCATGTTCAGGATTGGTATCCCATCATGTATAAATGCACCACCCATCCTGTGTGTGTACATAGCATGCATGTGCTGCACCTGTGTCCACAATTATCTGCTACAGACACAGACACTGCAATCAGACATGGAAATCCATGTGACACACAGATAACACATGCAGCCATGGTATGTATACCTGCGTGTGATGGTGCACAGGACATTGCAGAGCTTATAATACTTGCACAGAAATGTTGTGTCCTTGTACACATTGTGTTCCAGGGTGTAGGCAATCACTGAACATGTACACACATGCACCACAGCCATGTACACTGTCATCAACTATGGCTGTCTACACTCACACTGCATGGACTTGAGCAACACTTATTCTGCATGCTGACATGTGTGCGTGACTGTTTGCCTTGTGATACTGTCACCCACCTTCAACCAGTATTGAGTATGATTTGGATTTCTGTTGTGTGTGTGTATCTGCTGTAGTGAGGAGTGTGCATGTGTTCCTGTGTGCATGTGTTCCTGTGTGCATGTGTGCATGTGTTCCTGTGTGCATGTATGCATGTGTGCATGTGCGCATGTGTTCATGTGTTCATGTGTGCATGTGTTCATGTGTGCATGTGTGCATACGTTCATGTGTTCATGTGTTCATGTGTGCATGTGTTCATGTGTTCATGTGTGAATGTATGCATGTGTTCATGTGTTCATGTGTGCATGTGTTCATGTGTGCATGTGTGCATGTGCAGACCGTAACGTGTGTTTCCTGTCTTCCTCTCACAGGTGCTGAGGTAGGGCTTGGCGAAAGCAGCAGGCGACCTGAAGCCACTACCACAGATAGTGGTGATGATGAAACATGTATTTTGGCACAGGGAGATTTGGCAGGATCTGTCATTGGTCCACCAATCGACAGTACACAGTGTTCAACCCCATCTATGCGCACACTCATACTGCCATTACATCCCTCACCACCAATGGCCATAGGGGAGGGACAGCATATAGTTGGCATTGAGCAGGAGAGTGTGGTACCCATGGCACGTGCATCCCCGCACAGCAGCCATAGCCGTAGACCCGCAATGGTACCACATAGGCAGAGGTCCAGGGGTTCCCGGGGAGCATCACTGGACGTATTGCCCCTGGTAGGCATGCCCACACAGGTCTTACGATGACCTCTATGTTCTGGGCTGTAATGCAGGCTCAGGCACGTATGGAACGGTACACCAGGCAGGGACTTAGGGCACAGAGGGCACATAACACCGCTATCAATGACAGCATCCGTGACCTTGCCAGTGCCATCCGGACATACACCGAGGTCATTGATAGACATTGGGGGGAGACAATAGATGCCCTCCACAACATGTCTTCCTCAAGCCAGGACCATGCGGGATGGTTGCAATGTCAACGCAGATGCATGCCAGCAACAGCAACAGCTGGCAGTGGTCGCGGATGGCCCACAGCTCACAGCCGCTGCCGTAGTGGCAGTACCAGCCCCAGCAATGCTGTGGCTGGCTTGTCCATTGTCCGTCCCAGTAGACCACATGCACATGGCTCTGGCCAGTCCCAGCAGGGACATGGGTCCAGTCGTCATACCTCTGCCTCTGATGACACTACCCAGTCAGGGTTGGTACCCGATACCATCCGTAGCATCCCTGCCAGGCACAGGTACTGTGTCCATGGCCAGAGACAGTGATCTATACAGCCAAGCAGGTACAGTCTGTGGCTGTCCCACAAACCACCGTATATGGCAGCCACATGGTGGAGCTGTGTGCATGCAGACACACACATTAAGCAAACAACTAGGGCTCACACATACACACACACACACATTACATCAACATCGGTCCATGCTGTACTGTTGTCTCACACACACACACACACACACACACAC
This sequence comes from Protopterus annectens, assembly GCF_019279795.1. Classification (NCBI taxonomy): domain Eukaryota; kingdom Metazoa; phylum Chordata; order Ceratodontiformes; family Protopteridae; genus Protopterus; species Protopterus annectens. Next base: position 612,271,210 of record NC_056734.1, on the reverse strand, counting down.
ACACACACACACACACACACACACACACACAGACATGTTGATTGGATGGGTCAATGTCAGGCTATGGCAAACAACAAAACACCCCGCTCATATGATGATACCTGTGCCACCTCCTGTCATCTGCATTATCGACAGAGGGACAGGCTAACATGGTGCTGATGCACAGGGTGACACTATAGCAGTGTAGCAATAATAGCGAGTTGTCAACAAGGAAGTCTAACTACATCCTTGTAGGTATATCTGAGCAGACATTATGCATCAAAGCTCTGTCAATGTAGCATTGTTTACACCTCTGTTAGGTATGAGTATGTATTATCCACCCATGTGCCACTTGGCTGATGTGTGATGTGTTGCCAGCATGTGTTAGCGAGTGGACAGTACGTGTGTGATGTGTGCAGTACAGATTAGCAAGTGCACATCTGTGAACATGGTGGGTGCACACTGTCTGGATGTACGTGCAAAGTGGACACATGGGGCGTGTGGCATACCCTGTCGTACACATTAATAACATCCCATTGCATCTTTCAATGGCCAGTATGCATTCTACTACAGTTATGTACTAACATGGGTAGACGTATGTATGACATGGGTTGACACTATGCTGTGGGTGATACCGTTAATATCAGTCAATGATTTGCAGTCTGGTAGTATACACAACCTCAACAGCATGACTATAAGCAATCATTGGATGATGTCCTGACAATTGACACAGAGTAGTGGGGAACCCAGTATCAATTGGATCCTTCCGGTGCTACTCTATAACACTAACTAGTGGTGATGGCCGCCACCCATTACTGTGACCACATCTGTGTGTCATATAGCCCCCTTAGGTACATGCAGACACACTAGGGATGTGTCCATCCAAATCTGGGAATGCATGGAATGGCCTGCAATGCATTCCCTGGATGGGATGCATATCCTACACAAGGGTATCATACAGACAGATACCTGTTGTGTGATACATGCTGTATAGCAGTGAGCTGACTATGGCATAGTTATCCTCATGTACTATACATAGTATCCCGTCAGTACCACACCAGTGGTAGCCCTCAACATGTATGTTGGGTACCATTGTGTACTTACAGACCCATGTTATGTCATGTGTCCCTTCGTAGCCACATATCCATAGGTATTGTGAAGTCCCAAGGTGTATCACAGACATTAGAGGCCTGAATGCATATCCACAAGGCAGTCATACACCTATAAAGACTGTCCATTCTTGGCAGACTTTGTTGTGTATGACCATGTCTGACATATACCCCAGCCATATACCCTCACTCACACTACTCTTCAGTTTCTGTCATGGGTGTGTGTGCCACAGATGACCTTGGTCACAGAACACGACAGTGGATGGCCATGTCACATACATACATATGTGACCTACGATCTGAGTAGCAGCGGCACAACCTGTCAATGGAAACAAATGTATTCATGTAGTATGCAGGCTTCACACCTATGTACTGATTGAGGGGACATGTACACATATATATTTGCCACGCAGATACCTGATGTCTGCAATGCACTTACTGTTGTCATCATACTATTTCATACAATAGTAAAAGCGAAACCCACAAAGTGTTCACCAACAGTGATAAACACACAGTCAACATTTGCAGGAATCAAACCCTTACCTAACAATGTTATGATAGTAGAGAGTGACGCATTAACACAGCGTGCTATTTGCTTTACTGGCTAGTTTATCTTCTCCTGCTATATTTGTAGGATGGTGACATCATCAGACTTTCCAAAGAGGAATGTACCTCCTTTACTAGGTTTTCTCAGTCTCCAAAAAAGAACACCTCTCAAAGGAAACTGCACACATACACCCCCCCACACACACTTTGCAGGATTCGAATCCCTACCTAACTATGTTATTATACTGGAAAGAGATGCATTAACACGGAGTGCTATTTGCTTTATTGGCTGGTTTCTTTTCTCCTGCTGTATTTCTAGGATGGTGACATCATCAGTCTTTCCAAAGAGGAATGTACATCTTCTAGTGTGTTTTCCCAGTCTCCAAAAAGTGCACTCCTTTCAAAGACAATTGCACATATACATACACCCCCCACACACACAGTCAGCGTTTGGAGAATTCAAACCCCTACTTACCTATGTTATGATACTAAAGAGAGGTGCATTAGCACAGCACGCTATTTGTTTTACTGGTTGGTTTTCCTTCTCCTGCTGTATTTCTAGGATGGTGACATCATCAGTCTTTCCAAAGAGGAATGTACATCTTCTAGAGTGTTTTCCCAGTCTCCAAAAATGGCACTACTTTCAAAGACAATTGCACACATACACACAGTCATCATTTGCAGGATTCAAACCCCTACCTACCTATGTTATGATACTAGAGAGAAACACATTAGCACAGCGCGCTATTTGTTTTACTGGCTGGTTGTCCTTCTCCTGCTGTATCTCTAGGATGGTGACATCATCAGTCTTTCCAAAGAGGAATGTACATCTTCTAGTGTGTTCCCAGTCTCCAAAAAGGGCACTCCTTTCAAAAACAATTGCACACATAGACACCCCCCACACACAGTCAGCATTTGCAGGATTCAAACCCCTACCTTCCTATGCTATGATACTAAAGAGAGACGCATTAACACAGCACGCTATTTGCTTTACTTGCTGGTTTCCCTTCTCCTGCTGTATTTCTAGGATGGTGACATCATCAGTCTTTCAAAAAAGGAATGTACATCTTCTAGTGTGTTTTCCCAGTCTCCAGAAAGAGCACTCCTTTCAAAGACAATTGCACACATACACACAACCCCCCACACCAACACACACTCACTCACTGTTTGCAGGATTTGAATCTCTACCTAACTATGTTATGATACTAGAGACACACACTAACACGGCGTGCTATTTGCTTTACTAGCTGGTTTCCCTTCTCCTGCTGTATTTATAGGATGGTGACATAATCCCACTGGACATGGTGATGTGTGTACACTTTGTTTTATGCCATTCCAGGAATGGTCCATGTGGGTCAGCAGGTGTCAACAGCTTGAACATGACCTCAGTATCCTTTCTTTGTGTGATCTATCTGTGGACACATTGACATTCCATCATATGTCAACACATATTTATGCACAGCTTCTTGGTTTTGTGGATACTACATGTGTCTGGGATGTTGATAAAGGGCTATTCAAAGTCTATGTGACACATGTGTAGATGTGTTCATTGATGTATGTCCTGGGTGGCTGCCTTGCAAACAGTCTACCATGTTTGGAAACCATGATCCGCACATGAACATACCACAGTTGGTAGGGTTGTGTGTGTGTCAGCTTCCAATAGCTCTATTTATGACTGCAACCATGATGGACTCAATGACCTTGCAGATCAGACCTCATAAGCATACTGGACTTGACTTCCCATGGTGTGTTGTGCACCAACACTTTTGGGGAGTGCCATATGTAGCTGTGACACATTCAATGGTTCCACATCCTGTGTAGGGGGTGCGGCTCAGCTAACTGTTCAGGTTAATGATCTGTTTGTTCTGTAGTTTGTGCATGACACATATTGGGAATCAATGTATTCCACCTGCTGCCATGCTTTTGGCAGTGGGGGTAGCTGCTCATCCATTCTACATGTGATATCTCCTGGTATGATGATGTGGACTATTGTCAGTGGGATATCGGTATGTACATATGGGCCTGTCTGTCATGATGTCGGCATTGACACACAGGTACAGTTGGCCCTGACTCAGGACATATATGTGTGTACATTGATATTTATGACATAGCTAAAGGGGGTGCCATAATTCAGTCTGGACTCCTTCTCAGCTCCTCTTTACAACACACTAATGAACATGAGCACTAATCCCTATTATACTCTTTTACACTCTTAACACCCTACTGATCCTTTGTGATCAGGCTACAGAGTGTGTCATGATAATATCCTGGCATGTCCAGGGGTCAGTTTTGTGTGTACTCTTCAGTCCAGCTGGTGGATATTGTGATATTGACACAATATCACATCTGCCTCATGTACACAGACAACCCTCTCCTCCTCCCAACAAACTCAGATATATGTGTGAGATGCACCTATATAGACATACAGGGAGCTGAAGTCTCTTGACCCATGACTGGCACAGTGTATCAGGTGGTGAAGGTAATCACACACACCACATATCAGTCTCACATATCCTCTAGCAACAGCACTCAAACCACATTAGCACACATTGACTCGGATGCTGTAAATGTACTCTACCTAAGCAGCAGAGGCCTCCAAAGCAGACACACACACCTGCTACCCCACTACAATACCCACATATCACTAAGTTCACAATGTCAGTGTGCCACACAGTCACTGCCCTTCGGGCTAAACAACACACCTAATACACTTGTAATAGGTGACACTTATGTTCAGACACACTGACGTACCACTCACCAGCCCTGACAAGGGAATAGTCACTTTGGGCTGTCTGTTGGGTGCCAGGAACTGCCACATAACACAGGCAGTCAGGTCACTCCAAAGCAAGTACAACACTGGCACCATCATTGTCCATGCTGGTATGTGTCACCTCAGATGTTACTCCCTGGAGCACATAGGTTCATAGGTTCATAGATTAGTACTAGGCTAACTGCCCTTGTGAGCCATTTTAAGCCTAGCCATCTATCCCCTGTGAGATTCAAACCCTGTACCTTGTGTTTGTAAGGCAAACACCTTAACCATTAGGCCACCCTCCCAACCCGTGACATGATACATGGAGGTACACTCTGATCATGTAGCCCAGGCCAGTATGACCCTGACCTTGTCTAGCATCTTACACCCACCAATTATGATGTCACATTATACGGACACACATATCACATTTAACAGTTGGCTAACAAATTTGTTTCATTCATAGGGGATACAGTGTCTGTCAGCATATGGTGACATGCTCAACATGCCACGTAGCTTCACTATGGACAGCTTGCACCTGTCACCCTTGGACTTTGGTATGCTGGCTAAGGCTCTTGCTACCACCAGAGTGCCTTTTTTATGCAGGGCTCAGAAGACAAACCCACCTCCATAGACATTACAGGTTAAATGAAACTAAGGGTAATGCTGCTCAACAACAGTTGCGTTAACCTCATATTGTGGCCACTCAGGACTCTCCTCAGTATGGAGGAGAGCAATATCTGTGCACTGACAGACATCTGGTTCAGGCTCGCTTATGCACACCAGCACTACCAGGTTATGTTCCATACCATGCTGTCTGACAACAAGACTTGGAACAGACAACACAACTAGGGGGAGTATCCATATACATCACAGATACACACACCTCCAGGTTAGTAGCACTGCACAAAGCATCACAGACCATACACAGACAACTACCATTGGGAAATACTACCTTTCAGTTTGTTGCCTGCTACAGAACACACTCCCAAACTCAGGAACCACACTCGGCTTTTGTGGGAACTATGGAGAATATGCAGGTCTCCACAGACACCATTATATTTTGTGACTTCATATACACACATATTGACTGGGGATACTACTCAAGCCCCGACAACCTCACCCAACAGTCACTACAATTTGTGGACTCATATGCTTTGGCACAACCAGTCAGCACAGCCACAAGGGGGAATACATATTGGACCTGCTCATCACCAACATGGGGACTCTATGTTCCACACCAGCGATATACCCCTCATTGGTAAGGTCAGAACATACATGTATCTGAGAGGACATACATATACCCTCCACACACCCATCCTGGGTAATCTTGGTGAACTTCTCATGAGCCAACATCTCACTTCACCGAAGTAAGGTGGCATCCTTCAGAGATCCTGTGACAGTGGCATATACAGCTCACACTACTGCATCCTTTACATACACATTCTATGGATACCTAGTGGACTGCATGGATTGTGCTCTCCCAAATAACAACAAGACCCACTACTACAATGGCAGGGGACCTGTCTGGTAGATCCCAGCCATTAATGAGCTGTACAACGTCAAGAGGATGCTACTACATGATAGAGCACAATCCCAGACAGGGAAGGCATCTGTGATCTGTACTAGCAGACAGCTACAATCACTCATGGACTTTTCTAAGGGCCGCTTCTACCAGACAATTGCACCTGACACGTAGGACCATCACATGGCCTTCTTCAGTTATGTCAAGAACCTGGATGGACACTCACTGATATGCTGTGAGTTACTGCATACTGACTAAACATACCCTGAACCCACTGGCATTGCCTACATCCTGGCAAACAGGTTCAGTGCAGATGTCTCCCACCCATCCCCCCTAAGGAGCAACTATCCATCCCAACAGAGTATAACCTCCCTGATATCACACAGTAACAGGTGAGTGCTGCCCTCCCCACATCGTTCATCACAGTATCAATGTGACCAGATGGTGTTCCAGCCTGCATCATACACGAGCATCATGACAAATGCAACCCTCACATTACATCACTGTTCAATATTGGAGTTACCACAGGATATGTACCCAAGGAATGGCGTACTGCGATAGTGGTCCTGCTCCACAGAGTTGGTGCCACAACGGACCACAGACAATATTGCCCTATAGGCCTATGTGGCCTGTTCTGCAAAGCTATGGAGCATATTGTCATATGACTCCTACACATAGACATCGGGAACCTACAGACACTGTGTCCTACTCATTTCAGCATTGTTGTGGGCAGATCTTGCCTCTTGAACCTGTAGGTATTCTTTAAATGGCTAACAGGTCCATCGACATAGGGATATCCACACAGCCTACCTGAACCTTGCAAAACCATTCAACACAATAACCCACTGGGCAATTATGCATAGGCTCACCAGCGTCAATTTGGACACATATCTCACACAATGGATTGATACCTAGATCAGGCATAGCACCCACATGGTGAGGATTGCAGGTGCCATGTCTGACTATACACCAGTTACACATGGCATCACACACAGCTTGGTCCTGGGATCTTTCTTGTTCAGTATATATTTGTCTTATGTACAGGCTATCACAGGGGGAATCTGGCTGATAATGTTTGTACTTGACTGCAAACTGGGTGCCATTATCAACTCTCCAGCTGCCACATGCATACTCAATCAGGGTTTCACAAAGATGGATGACTGGTGCCTGAGCCATGGCCTACAGCTAAATGCCATTAGTTGCATAGTCATCCCCTTTGGGAGTAATAACATGCCCACACATTACCACATAGGTAGTACTACATTACATATGGTAGGGGTTGTTTGGGGTTTGGGGACATCACTTGTTCGTACTGTCGCCTTTAACATTCACATTGCCAAAGTAGTTGGAGACACCTGCTATGTGTGCCACCTTATCCCATACAGTTTCACATCTAGATCGAGTGAGGTCATTGTGCCCCTATACTCATCACATCCATGCTTGGTTACAATGCCACATTTGGGGTGTACCTTACCTGACACCTGCAGCAACTGTACTGGCCACAGACGGTCCTCACCAAGCAGATCTAGGGGCTCACACAGATGCCCTGTATAGTTCAGATGCAGTAACTCCAGCTCTACTCAGTCGCTTACCACCTACTCAGATATGATGTGTGCCTGTTGTTTACAGCTATACCCAAACCAATATTACTGGACATGCTCCACCTCAGGATATCCAACTCCCTTGGAGCTACACACTGCAGGGACATATACCACAGCACAGATGTTAATAGGACATTGTGGAGGGACAGATTCTTATCCCAGAGGCTCCACTCACTACAGAATGTAATCCCAGTTTCACATAGGCAGAGCCACCCACTGACCACCTACTGGAGACATCTTGACGACTGTATGGGTGATTGTATATTTACCCCTGGGATATCCTCTGTGTCCCTGCTAGACAGAGGCACACTAGCATAAACGTACATAGGCTATCATGTGTCACCTACTATTCACACACACAGTGTAGTAATGTGACAGGGTTGTGAATGCCAAACACACTCTGGCTAGATTTGTACATGCCCTAGGACAGATAGCCTAGTATCGACCTCTGAACCTATGCTTATGTTCATGATGCACAATGTTTATTGCTGATACTGTTTGCAGGTCTTTATCATCTTTGCTTTACCAGTTTCCATGAAGAACTTCAGTATCTGCAGAACATATTTGATTATGTCAGGGTTCCACTATATTATAGATGTGTCTGTTGTCATATAACTGTGTGCGCAGGGCGGATTTCTGTATAGTGACAGGTTCCTGGGTTAACACATGCAACTGCCAGATATGCATGGCCCACTGCTGTACTCAGACATAGCCTAAGGGTGTGAGCATGCCCAGTTCTGACATTACATGTTTTGTTGCCTGACATTTGTCTCATTTATTCAAGTGTGTGAGCATGCCCAGTGTGAACCTTCAGTATGTTGCTATCTGAGGTCCACTACATTTGCTGATGTGTGCGAGAATGACCAATATTAACATTTATACTGTGTGTGTTGGAAGTCAGGTTCTGCTCTCACTGCAGGACTCACCTTTGTGTCATAACTCAACAAGGATTACGCTGTGCCTGCAGTGTTTCCATGGAATACTTTGCATAGACTTATCAACATTCCATCATACAGGTGGACCACTGCAATACTGTCATGGTTTAGTGGTTCAGTATTTTGGCTATAGTGCACAGTATCCTGGGTTTGAGGCCCATCACTGATTTATATTTTCATACTGAGCAGACCAGACTGCTTAAGGGCCTGATAAGCAAATATGAGCATGTTGGCTTTTGTTCAGCTATGCCCGACTTAGACCAGTCTTGTCCGACATTGCGCAATATTCACCAACATTGCTGGATGTTGCCCAATATTACTGAACATTGACCGCAGTTGTGCTAGTTGGTGTGTGCGATTTTGTTTGCATACACTACATGGTGGTAATTGCTGTTTAGCACTGCTTTATATTGCTTAACACATGGCATTCATGCCTTAGGTGGTGCTGCAGGGCTACCTATGTCGGATGCACATACTACACTCCCTGCACATGTTTGGAAGCAGGTAGTGTCAACTTAGGCATCCCTTTTACTTTATGTGCGAGTCGGAGAGGGGTATCATTTCCAGAGTTCATAGCCAGTGTATGTGCTATGTGTTGCCTCTTTGCCAAGGCCAAAGCATACTGGGCACGCCTCCTTCTGCCTACTGGGGCAGGCTCAGGTTGTTCTTCCTCCGAGTCACGCTCTGCCTGTGATGACCTTGGCAATGGTGGGGGGCTGTTTGGCCCAGGCCTATGCTTGTCCTGCTGCAGCTGTTTTTGCAGGATTATATTATGTAGCATAGCACACACCATGACAATTTGGGTACTTGTAGTTGGTGAGTACTGCAAGGCTCCACCAGATGGGTCCAGGCACCGGAACCGTGACTTGAGCAGCCCAAACACACCCTCTATTACATTACGTGTTTGTGCGTGTGCCTCATTATGGCGTTCCTGTTCAGGTGTGTGTGCGTTTCTGATGGGTGTCATCAGCCACGGCTCCAGTGCATAGCCAGCATCCCCCACTAGGTGACCATGTAGAATGTCCCCATTGGCAAATGTCTGGTACAGCTGCGTCAGATGTCAGATATGGGAATCATGGTAGCTTCCAGGGCAGCCTGCACACATATTCAGTATTATGCCCTGGGCATCACACACGACCTGGCAGTTGATGGAGGGGAAGCAGTTGTGGTTGAAGTAGACCCTACCTCGCTCGCCGGCTGGTGCTTTGATGCATATGTGTGTGCAGTCTATTGCACCCACTACCTCGGGGTATTCCGCTATTTGCTGGAAGATGTGCATATTGCTGGCCAATACCTCACTGGAATTGGGGAAATATACATGATCACCGACATGTGCTGACATGGCATCCAGGAACTGGTGTAGTACCCTGGATGCTGATGCCTGTGATATCCCCATCATATCACCAGTTGGTCTCTGGAAGGTACCTGTTGCTAATATTCTTAGGCCAACACATACCTTGGTTTCCACTGGGATGGGTTCCCCTCTGTTGCTTCTATGTGTGAGGCATGGCCTGCACAGCTCAACAATTTGCAGGAGGTCTCTGTCCACTCTATAGCACTCCACTATCTCCAGCTCATGTAGCCCCTGGTAGGTTACCCTGGGCCTGTACACTCTTCTCCGTCTCCTCACTGTAGGTTGTCCAGCAGCATTTCCATTGTCACCACCCTCAGCATGTTGCATATGTCGCCTTATAACAGCAATGGCAGCCCCTAACATTTCTTTGTCTCAGTAAAGCTTTTTCAGTTTTCACTTCTATTAGCTTACTGCAGTGTCTGTTGTGAGAAACATAATGGACTGTTATTTGCAGAGTTTTAAGTGCTAGGCTGGGCTGGGTTAGTGTACTGCCTGTGTAATTGCCTGATTGTTTTCACCTGCTAACTCTGCTAGTACTCCCTGGTAGCTTCCTACTATTTGTTGTGCTTCCTTTTTCCTTTCTGTTTCCTCAGGGGGGGGAGTGCCAAGCACACAAGCGCAAACACACGCACAGCAGCTAATATGCGTACACGCATGCTTACACGGACTAAAAGTTGCTTATTCGGGTTAAAACGTGTGCACACCAGCGCAAACGCGCTTACAACTCTTTACACAGCCTTATACATGCTTACTCTGGCTTAACCGCGCACACTCACACTTACAAGTGCGCACTCTGTCTTAGTCGCGTTTACACGTGTGCACACGCGCGCAAGCACGCTCAGCAAGAAACTTTGGTGTTATCCACGGTATACATCTTCCATTTCTTGGCTTTCCCTAGCCTACCTGTTGACACACCTCTTTCCATGATGTCTAACTGACAGCAGACACATGCCACTCTGCTCCAATGAGTTTCACTTCTTTCGAACATACCCCCCTCATGATGTCACCTATCTTCTACTCTGTTACTCCCCATATCCTGCTCCTACACTCCACTGACTGTGCTCATTTGCTATGTAAACTAGCGATTCACTATCCTAACACTCATTTACATAGGATTGCCTACTAATGCTTGGTTACATGTCTTAGACTGAGCTTTCCCCCTTAGCAACCTCTACTCGGTGGCCATGTTGTATTCAGCCTGCCATTCCCTTGCATTGTACATTAAAAATTTCAATAAAATCCACATTTGTGGGTTATAATTTTTAGTATTCTGGTTTTTAGAGCGCAGTCTGCTTGCGTGGTGCTGCGCTACGGTTAAACATCGGAAATCGGCGTAAAAAATATATATTTTTTATTTTAATTTTGCATCAGGGAACATTTCCAATGGCCATATATTTGGCCATTGGCATGCTTCCTGGACTGGATGCAACCTTTATTTGGAGCTGTCACAGCTCCGTTTTGCTATTTGCAGAATGGTACTCAGTTGTCAACTGAGTGCATTTCTGTAAATAACACTGCTCTTAGACAGGTTTGGGTTTCCTGAATCGCAAATCTACCTCATTGGCATGCCTTTCACCTGCATTTGAGGTGATTTGCATGTCCCAACCCTGTCCGTGTAAGAGCCGTTTTAGGAGCTCTCTTACACGCCCCTACAGGCTGTTCCTGGATCGCTCGTCGGACATAATGGCTGCATGGAGTCTTACTCTACTCTTAGACTCCGTGCAAGCCATCGTAAATCCGGCCGGTAGTCTTTAATAAAAAATGTATTTCTTTAACATGAATTATGAAAGGTAAGGATTATATTTTATTCATTACACATAGAAACTATTTATTACTACAATTACTACTGGAGTGAATTTCCTACTGAAAAAAAGTCCAAATGACTTAATGCATTTATTATAAGACTTCCAAATATTTTGCTTAGTTTGTAAAGTTCTTTCAGTGAGTGCATATATTGGAAAATGTAAGAAATATGCATTAATGTATCCTTGTATATGAATGAATTATATAGAAACTCAAAACATTTTAAAATATTTGTAAATTCTGAATAGCAAAAATATGTATATATTTATTATATGGATATATTGTATGTCAATATTGGGAAGTTATAACAGCCATCATTTATTAGTCCTGACTTTATTATATCTCAGTCCAGATTTATGGTTAAAACATTCTTCTTCGGTTCTATAGCATTTTGGGTTAGTAGGTATGAATAGGGAAGTTTAATGCGTTTAAACAAAGAATAACTACCTTGCAGAAATACTTTTAAATGGGGGTTCCATTTTTAAGAAATGTTTGGATTTTATAAGTGCTTGAACATATTTATCTTCAAATAACATTTTTTACCTGAAGATGGTTCATATACATTGTTTAAAATATTAACAGAAGTTGTTTGCATTTTGTTAAATCAAAAAGAGATAATTGTATATTGTAATTAAACAAAAATACCACATTACAAGTATGGGTCTAGATTAAAAACTTGATGAAGCTCAAAATGAAATTTGTCTGAATTCAACATTACCACTGATGGGAACAGACATTTCAATAGAACCATTATAACATGTTATTAAGCATGAATCACATGTAAACAGTCTGGCAGTATAAATGGCTCAATGATTCACAGAAAAGTTATAGTCCATATTTAAAAGTATGTTACCATCTTTACCTGTAGTGTCAAAATATTTAGGTTATAATTATGATTTGTGAATCCAAATAAATCAAGTAAGTCATCAAGGTGTATGAAACTGGAAAAGAAACTAATGAATAAAGTACAAAAAAAATAGAAAGAATACCAACAAAACAGATCAATTAAACTATTTACATTTATGGCAGCAAGTAACTAATGATGATAGAGTAAAATGTATTCTCCGTTAATTGTCTGCACCAGCCAGGAATGTTAGGGCTGCAATAGTGAGGCACAAGAATTATTGTGTAGGGTGGCTAAACTGATCTCAGCATATCATAATTTAATTAAGTATTAATGATCTAAACATTACTCAAATAGGTGAATTTATTAAATTTGTAAATACAAAAACGAGTCACTTTTCTTCAGAAAACACATTATTAAAAGTAAATAGTATAGGTTTTATTTTAGTCAAAATGAGAACTTAGCTCAGTCTTCCTTCAAAAGTAACAGAAGTTGTGTATAGATACTATGGAATAATATTACACCAAGACTACTATACAGCTTTCTATGGTATTCATAGAATTATAGAATATCAAAACTGAATTATTAATCCAGTTAATATATTCTAGACTCTAAGCCTAGGTACTAAATATTCAGAAAATACCTTCAGTTTAATATAGACTGTACACAAGATGGTTTAATTTTGGATGTAAAAGTAGTTTAATTTTAGTTGGAGGGATTTTAACTGCATAAGTGATAAATCAGAAATAATTGCTTTAAAGGAACCAAGGATTTCTTCAACCACACAAAAAACATTAAAACTAGTTAAATGATGAAGACTCCTTTTCTTTCACCTTTCTTGTGTTTGTGGTACCCAATCAAAAACATCTATATATATCTATAGGTCTATGTCAGATGATCAAGTTTTCAGAAACTTGAAATTCATATGGTCAAAACCATATGATCAAACTTCTGAAAACTCACACACAAAAAATACACACAAAGAGAATCATCTCTCCCTCTCGCTATATATATATATATATATATATATATATATATATATATATATATATAGACATGTATATATATATATATATATATATATATATATATATATATATATATATATATATATATATATATAATACACACACACACACACACACACACACACACACACACACACACACACACATATATATACATACATACACACACAAAAAAAAACTAAAGCAGAAGACTTTCAAAAATGACTAAATTCCAAAACAGAATTATTTGCAGAAGTAAATAAGGAAGATGGTAGAGAAATTACATTGTTGGAATCTCTAGAAATATTTTTGTACAGTAAAATCTTAACTTGATGCAGCAATAAAATTAAGCAATGGAACAAATGAAGTAGACATGAAAAGTAAATTGTATATAGCATAGTGCAAATTCTATAATAGTGACACATCCTTAAATTCTTAGATAATTCAGTTATCAAATTTTAAAGAACTTTAAGCAATTTTGTTTTATAAATCCACATTTGTTTACAAGCATTTATTATTTCAAGAATGCTAAATTGATAATAGAAGCAGGAAAAATGTATCAACAGTTAAATTCAAGCAATGTCATTTGATATAAAAATCATTGGTTGAACATAGATTTTATGAAAAGAATTGCAACCAAATCCTCTCTGAACTAACAATAATGAACATTAATATGAAGATTAGTATAAGAGAATTACAGAAAAAGATAAAATGATTAAAGAATAACAAGACTGCAATAACAGATGGTATTTCACAGGCCTAAAAATCTCCCTCAACATGCCATTAAGAAATGAGAGTTAAATATAAATTTCCTCTTTCCATTGAACAGATATATTAAAGGCACGCATTCCAGAAATCATAAATAATGTTCATACAGATTTTATAATAAGAAAATGAAAAAGGCAATTATTTTATTTTATTTTATTTTACTTTTGTTGACCAGGATAGTCTAACTGGATATATGTCCATTTTCAGTAGAGTCTCGGGGAGATAAGCTTCAAGAGATTACCATACTACAAACATTCTGGTCATAACATTGACAGTGTTAATTACAATAAATTGGAATCTGTGATTTGTCAATTGGTATTTCTCATTTCTAATTTTAGAATTATTTAATACATCTTTGATATCTTTCAATTGATGAAAGTCCTGTACTCAGATAATAAGACTTAGATTTGTTTATTTCAATATTCATTATACTTAGGAAAGAAACTAAACACGGTTATCCTTTATTACTGTTGCTTTTTTGCAGTGGCAATGTAACCATTTGTTTTGACTGTTAGACAATACTAGCAAATAAATAAAAATCTAAATAAAAAAGTGTACTTTTTTGTATATTTTCTTGGTTATCCATACTATACAAACTTCACTGCAAGAGCTTCAAATAATTTTGGATAATATTGAAAATACTGAGTGCATTTTTAACAGTCAAAAACAGTTTCTTTTGGTTAAATATAAAGCCCTCTAATGTTTAATTCATAATTTTATCCCTAATAAAATTCTAATTAAATAAAATATCTTGGAATACTTTTGGAGAAATATATTGCAAAAATAAGAAACAAGTACAGCACATATTTTAATTTAGCTTTGGCTTTACATTTTAATGCCTATATAAATATATTTTAAAAGTGAAATACAGAATAATCTTGAGTTTGCTGTGAGAGCCATGGTTTTTAAGGCACATTAAATCTTCAATTTAATGTGGGGCAGGATATACTTTCTATAGCAGCATCCCTTGATCCTATTTGTTTTGTCTGTTTAAATATATGCATAAACCAGACAGCTCAAAAGTTGCACCACATTAAAACTACGGCTTTTTTACTTTTTATAGCAGTATCCCTTGATCCTATTTGTTTTGTCTGCTTGTTTAAATATATACATTAACCAGGCAGCCCAAAAGTTGCACTGCATTGGAAACTATGGCTTCTGTGATACAATTAACATGTGTTCTGTTATAAACGTGCCTTATTTAAATTAAATTAATTTACTGAATTGAAGTTTCAGACTGAGAATTTGCATATGGGGATGTACGTAATTATTTACTATTTTAAGTATTTTATGATTAAGTAATAACCTTGCTTTAAAAAGTGTCTATTCTCCAGAAAGTGTCCTTACTAACAGACACTGAAAGACACTTTTATATAGATATTATGGCTCCACTTTGTTTTTTAGGACAGTTGAGATGATCAAATTTGCATTATTATTTAGATTGAAGCAACTAGTCCTCAACAATACAATGACATGATTTGCAAGTTAACTCAGAATGAAAACGCAGTATGTAAACTAGGCTGATACTCTTCAACTGTAGATATTGCTCAATATTCAATGCCAGGAGCTCTGCAATCTAATATTTTCATAAGCAAATGCATATAGCTTCACACCAAGCAAATCTAATCCAATTTGAAGACAACACCACTAATATACATGACCTCTTCAATCAAACAGCTCCAAGCTAATATACAACATTGTCTACAAAAATAGAAAACTGGCTAAAGTAATCTAAACTATACCTAAATCCTGCTAAAAGTAAACTAATGTACATTACACTCGTACCAAATATCTAAACTATAATGACTGGCAAACTATCAACCCATAATGTTAAAACTGAGCTGGTACAAGATATAAACCTACTTGGAATAATAAATACACAAAGTTTAAAATTATTTCAGCCCCTTCAACAGTACAAAAATGGTAAAAAATTGGATATTTTCCAAAACAACTCACTCTTGGTTTAAGTGACTTACTCTTGTATAAGCTTTGCCTGATTCCAAAAGACTTGCTCTCAGTGTAAGGCTGCCTTATAGATAATGTCTTATTAAAGTGTAAGGTCTAACACTGAGAAAAGGCCTATCTATAAAGTAGGCTTAGACTGAGAGCAAGTGTTTTTGGAATCAGACTCTAGGACCACATTAAAAATCACAACTTTCCTAATAGGTCAAGCATGAAGGACTACAATCCAGACCTATTTACTACCAATAAATAAATGATGCTTATTTGAGATTGATTTTGAGACCTGTTATGTTAAAAGAATATGTATGTGAGTGTGTGTGTGTGTGTGTGTGTGTGTGTGTGTGTGTGTGTGTGTGTGTGCGTGCGTGCGTGCGTGCGTGCGTGTGTGTGTGTGTGTGTGTGTGTGTGTGTGCACATTATCTATGACTATATATTTTATTTACCCTATATTGACAGGGTTAGTCACACAAGGCCAGTGGCTTTATTTTAGTGGAGTCCTGAGGTGTTAGGGGAATTTGGCAAGGGCACATAGGAATTTCCCCTACTCTTTTCCAAGTCAGGTTTCCAGAGGGCCAAGATTATGCAGGAGATGGAGGGCAGTGTAGCAAGGCATGCACATTGTTCAAAAGTGCTTGCTGAATTGTTGTTTGCAGAAGAAGACCAGGAGGACTATGATTTGAGCATTTTGGATACAAATGGTGCAGAAAATGGAATATTGCATATAACTTTAACTGGAAAATTGGATTTTATGTGAAATGATGGATGAGGCAGAACCAACAGATGACATGGCAGTTTTTGTGGTCAGACATTGTAACATAATACTTAAGTTAGGATGTTCAGATGCAAAATGTTTTTCCAGTAGAAACAAAAGAGAGAAACGTGTTGGTTGGTAAAAATGAGAAGGGTAATTAATGATACAAATTTTTCTAAAAGGTTCTGCACTAGAAAAGATGGTGGAAAAAAAGAACTGTTATTTCTTCTGCTGCTGTAGTGGCACAATGGACTGTAAAGGTGCAAAATGTGATACACTTTCAAAGAGTAAAGCTTGTCACAAGAACTGAGTCAAAAAAGGGTGAAAGAGTAGACAGATATCTCTGAGACAATATTATTAACCCATTTAGGCATTAAGCCTGAAGTAGTAAAGGGCTTTAATGCATACTGGTGTAGAGACTTTTTTGTGAAGATACATTTGAGACCTGAACTTATTAAAAGATTTATAATAATGTTTGGGGAAAAAAGTATTTTTTATGGAATAATTATCTGGTTAGGGAGAAAAATATGCTTTGAAGATTGTTTTCCTCGATTTTGGACAGCAGATATAAATGAGAATGAAATAAGAATGTATTTTAAACAACAATATAAATCAGTGTGAAGAAATAATGCATTTACGAAATTTTATGATGATTAATGAAAAAAGTTTTGCTAAGATATGTTGGACAACCAAAAACTTTTCAGTGTGGTGCTGGGGATCATTTAATTATTGAGTGAACACATCTACATTTTATACAATGTGGGGATATGGAAAAAGAATGGGCCGGATTCACGAAACCTCCGTGTAAGACTTAATATGTCTTACTCGGAGGCTGCAGTTGAAAGGCATGACATCAGCATGCCATGCATATTTATGATGGCATGCTGAATCATACCCTAGTCTAACACAGTCCGTGTAGGAAAGCAGGGGGCGTGTCCAATTGCCGAGTACTGCAAAGGGACACGCCCCCAGAAGAGTCAGAGTATTGTTAGTAAACACCTACGAGCTAGTTCGCTGAAATGTCAAGGAACACAACACCACACATCCCAACAGACTAAACCCTACTGAACATGTATAAAATGTAAAAATAACAGTTTCATTTTTTTTTTATAATTTCCAATATGTTTGCCCGCATTTGCGCTCGTTTGCGCGGGTATGCCCTTCGCTCAGCCACAGTTAGCAGACATTGAAAAGCATATAAGATCTATATATGCAAATTAAGCCAAGTAGCAATAGTGTAGCAGCAGAGACGTCGGCCAAATAGGAGGTAGTCATGGTTCGAGCCCCCACAACATCATTCTCCATTTTTTATTTAAATAAGTATGAAACAATTCCCCGACATATATAACTATAATTTAAGTAAAATGTAATGAAATGGTCCATGTATATGTGAACAAAACCGATATAATATATAAAAAAGGAATATAATTGCCCATAGCTTAGCAGCGCTTTAACAAGCTTAATATGAGTGCCCGTAGCTGAACAGCACTTTAACAAGCTTAATATGAGTGCCCGTAGCTGAGCAGCGCTTTAACAAGCTTAATATGAGTGCCCATAGCTGAGCAGCGCTTTACCAAGCTTAATATGAGTGCCCATAGCTCAGGAGTGCTTCACCCAGCTTAATATGACTGCTTATAGCTAAATAACGTGTTACCCAGCGTAAGCCGTTTGCGCGGAGCTGTGCAGCGTGCCAACCAGCTTACCATCGGGCAACGTTGAGCAACCTGTAGCAAAGTCGCCTTTACACAGACACACCTCCTAGCCTGTCTAGACAGTAGTAAAATAAAAATGCAATGACAAGGGTCGAACCCGGGATACTGTGCACCATAGTCAAAGTACTGAACCACTAAACCATAACAGTTGTACTTAGAAATACAGTATTGCCATACATATAGGAATTAATGAAAACATAACCATGACAAAGCAGGTTTGCTGGAAGCTAAGAAATTTCCAAAATGGCCAATCACAAATAAGTGTGGGGAAAACCGCCGTATATAAGCCCCATAGGCGGGAATACACACCATAACTGATTGTGGTACCCATTTGCAGTCAGGATGGCAGGTGCAGGAGAGGGAAATTGCTTTAGAGCACAAAGGTGGGGCATTGAGGAGTCAAAATATATGGTTTGCCTCCTAGTCCATCATCATGAAGGCCAACTCATGCAGGGCCAGGTTCAATGGGGAGCGTACAAGGCAGAGGCGTGGAACCGGTTGGCACATAATCTCACCAGTGCCACAGGCATTCCGAGGACTGGTGAACAGGTCAGTCACCACCATGCGGACCTGAAGCGATGAAAGGAGGACCAACTGAACCGATGGATCCAGGAGGCCCGTCAAATGCCCAATGCCCACTACTGAGTAAGTATCCATGTAATTAAGTATATAAGAAATGCTATCCTAGCCTATAGTATGGATAGGTATGTTCCAATATCCCTTCATTTATATTACAGCTGCAGGTGTTCGTTCCACGAATCGGCAATCCTATGCTGATAGGCTGGCAAGGTTGCACCACCAGGCAGGTTAGTAATTATTCTGCTGGTATTGTTATAGAATATAAGTGAGACAGTCTGTAAAAGAGTTCAGTGTTGTAACCCAGTAATAAACGTCAACTAAGCCTAGAAGAAACATTCTGCTAGTATTGTAAGATTAGATAAATGATGCAGCCTGAAAAAGAGTATTGCAGCCCCCCAAACATTTCCAACGCCCAAGTTAAAACTGCTCTCTCCAAAGCAAAAAACACAGCATCCATGGGACCCGACGGTGTCCCCGGCTGTGTGCTCCACGAACTCAATGAGGAATTAAACCCACAACTAGGACAGCTATTTAATCAAAGTCTTACCTCTGGATATGTACCCAGGGAGTGGCGCACTGCAACTGTGGTCCCACTTCACAAAGGCGGTGCTTCCACCGACCCTGGAAATTACCGGCCTATTAGCTTGACAAGCCTTATCTGCAAAGCCATGGAGAGGATCATAATGGACCTCATAAATAAAGACATAGAATTTGCAGACCTTGGATCCAACCCAGTTTGGCTTTGTCAAAGGCAGATCATGCCTTTTAAACTTGGTTGACTTTTTCAAACAGTCACCAAAGCCATTGATGAGGAAAGGCAGTCCATACAGCCTACCTGGATCTGGCGAAGGCCTTGATACAATACCTCACTTTCGGGTATCATTGAAAACTCAGCAGCTTAAATGTTAACCCATACATCACAAGATGGGTTGCAAACTGGCTGAGTGACAGAACCCACAGGGTCAGAGTTGCTGGCCATGTCAGACTCAAAGCCTGTCACAAGTGGGGTCCCACAGGGCTCAGTCCTGGGCCCACTCTTGTTTGGCATCTACTTTTCAGTACAAGCAAACACAGGAGGGTTATGGCTGACAAAGTTTGCAGATGACTGCAAACTGGGAGCCATAGTAGAAAACACATCTGACACAGATATCCTTCAGAAGGGTCTCACAGAACGGATAACTGGTGCCAGAGCCATGGCCTAAAGTTAAATGCCAAAAATGCATAGTCATACCCTTCGGGAAAAACAAGGTTACCCCTAGCTACCAAATAGGTGGCAATCCACTGAGCACAGAAGAAGTTATCAGGGACTTGGGGACCCAGGTTGATTGTAGTCTGTCATTCGACACCCATGTAGCTAAAGTAGTTAGGAAGACCTTCTACATTGCCCACCTTATCATGAAGGGATTCTCATCTAGATCAAGGGAGGTCATGGTCTCCCTTTACTCATCACTCATCAGACCAATGATTGAGTACAATGCCCAATTGAATGTATCTGACCCGACACTTGCAGCAGCTGGAGAGACCACAAAGTTCCTCACCAAAAGGATAAAGGGTCTCAAAAATCTGTCCTATGCTGCCCGACTGAAAGAACTCCAGCTCTATTCAGTCGCCACCGCTGCTCAGAGGTGACCTTTGCCTAACATACAAGGCCATGTCAAACCCAGATTTGATGAATATGCTTCACCTCAAAAATCTAGATCCACCAGAGCCACAAGGCGGAGACTTAAACCTCGACGGCTATTAATAGGGCGTGCTGGAGGGATAGATTCATCACCCAAAGACTCCCTATGCTGTGGAACAAAATCCCGGTATATGTGAGGCAGAGCACCTCGCTGGCCTTGTTCAAGAGAAATCTTGACCAATGGATGGGAGATCGCAAATATACCCCAGGGATTACCTCAGTGTCACTGCTCGACAGAGGCACAGCAAAATAATGGGTATAGTTCCCCATACTTAAGGGGTGGCGTAAGCCACAAAACGATGGGCTAGGCTTGTAAATGCCCTCGGGCAGATAGCCTAGTATGAACCTATGAACCTATGAACCTATCCATTAATAAAGATTAAACAAGTCTCAAATAGAGTTTCCACCTGTATTGTAATATCAAATAACTGCTTCAGCCTGAAAATGAGTGCTGTAATCAATCAACAAAGGATAGACAAGTGTTGAATACATCCTTGTAAATTCTGCCATAAGAAATAAGTGAGTCAGCTGAAAAGGATTGTTGTAACCCAGTAATAAATGTTAATAAAGCCTAGAATTAAGTACCATCCTGAAATGTAAATATAAACTGTAAATATAAAGTGAGAGAGTGTGAGAAAGAGTTTGAAGCTACCAAGAAAGCTGTAATAAGTCTGGAATAAAGGTATACTGCATTCACTACATAATGAAATGAATGAGACAGCCACAACCAAAGAGTGAAATGTCTTTAATAAAGTACAGAACCTGGACTGTGTCCGTCCCACAATTTGGATATGTTGCTGTACCCTTGCATTATGGAGATAGTATGGTTATATGAAATGCTGAACATCCACAGTTATCTAGACCCATATAAATCAAATGTAGCAGGATGCTTTACCTGAACACAGCCAGATATGAACATATATGAATACTAATGGAATGTATATTAATGTAGCAGTAACATCCCCATCACCAACATTCCTAAGGTTACATACAGGAAACTGTACTAATACATGTAGGGGATATATATCTGCATATACTAGGAATGTACAGTATATGTATAGGTAGTTTAAGATGTTAATGTAATATTTCTCCACCCTACCCTATTTTCACAAATTATGCCATTCCACACCAAACTGGGTATGTGTATTCACAATTAATTCCCATGGACATTTGTTCTGTTGGTTTATACATATCTGCATGTAGGTTGATGCATGTGCCCTGTTCACATATCCAAATCTGATGGCCTGTTGCCACCAATCAACCCTGCATGCTGTTGGAATGTCCACTGTTGTTCTAAATATGCATGTGTTATGCTTGCTGCTCAGTGTTCATAATTCATGTGTGTTTGGTTAATGGGAATACTAATGCATGCTGTTACAACTAATTTTGAATGGTGTTGTTTGTAACTAACCCAAAATGCCATAAAATACTGAAAAACATAGGACAACAGGGAAGGCAGGTTCCAGCGGACCCACCACTCCCACTTCAGCTGGCGAGTGCACCTGGCACCAGTGCCCAGGCTGGGACCTCCTCCTCCGGTGGCCCTGTGCCACCTTCGGGTGTAAGTGCTACAGGGGATGGTGCTCGTCCCCCCTTTGCAAGCGTGGCCGGAGGCGAGCCTCCACTCACCCTCCAAAGGGTCCGGTCTGTGGTGCGTAGTGAGATCAGGCGTTCCGTGACTGATCCCCTATGCCAGCTTGAGGCAAGAGTGGCGCAACTCATGGGTGTGCCTGCTCGTCCTATCCAGCCCCCAGCACAGCCCCGGCCTGGGCTGTGAAGGCGCAGTGGTAACTGCCCATGGGTGAGGATCTCAGTTCCACTGTTGCCATCTGTGGGCTCATGGGCTTGCGATATCCAAACATCCATCCCCGTCAATTTTGTTTACCCCCCACATGTGTCATACTCTGCCCCTGTATGCATCTTGTTTGTCTTGTCTGTTAACCTCCCCAACCTACCTCCTCAAATATACCTACTTCCTGTACCTCACATTCCACTCTCACCTGAAAAAAAAAAAAAGAGCACTCTGTTCCCACAAAAAAATTACGCCCCATACTTAACTGCCCATTTCGCACACATGTCTGCTGGACATGTAAACTGATAATTACAATTGGCTGTACAACATATTTTGACGTCCTCAGGGGTGGAAGGTGTCAAATCTCACTCTAAATTTCTAACATATGCACAGCTGTTGCTGGTAAAGAATTGGGCAGCTATGGGCCTTCTCTACATCCTTCCTGCATATCCTGAGCTTGTTTTCCTACTGTCCTACCCTCTTTGTGCCCCCTTTTTCACCACTTTCCTATTTCCCCATTTTCTTTTCTTTAAAAGAAATTAGCGTGGGTGTTAGCGGAAGTAAGCACTTTTAAGCAGTATTCAGCGGGTGTGTGCTTGTGTGCGCTTAGCTAAGCATAGATAAGCATCGCGCAAACTCGCACAAACCTGCTTACAACTGCTTAAAAGTGCCTTAGTCTCTCTGTATTACAAGGCCTGTAGTCTGCTCATCAGAAAAATAAAATACCCCTGTCAGTCTTGAACCCCAGAACTTGGAAACACTAGACTGCATGAATTACCACTGAGCCACAGCAGATATACAAGACCTTGGTGCTGAAAGAAATATAACATGAAATACAATGAGTGAATGTAAAGGGAAAATAGGCAGGCCATTACACAAAGCTTGTTCTGTGTATCTTTACTGGCAATTCTTGTGGAATTGCATTACATGAGTGTGATAAGAGAAACAGCCATGCTAGTAGGTAATGATGTTACACTAGCACCTTACAAACCCCACACAGTATCAGAGCAGGATAAGCACCACCATATTTGCATAGGTAAGAGGCCAGACCTCCCAACTGTGACTGATTTACAGGGATGTCCCTGATTTGCAAACAAATGTTAGCTGTGCCCCACTGACTCCCTGTGAAATGTATTAACAGTAGGCAGAAAGGTGTGGAATCCCACGTAATGGTAACTGTCGATAAGTTAGAGTAGACACTGCTTGCATGTCAGAAATGGTGGAGTAATACATATTCTCAAAATACCCCACAGTCTCAACTGCAGAATATCTGAAATATATCACGGGTGTATCCCACTGATATGTACCTTTCCCCTGTGGCTGGTCAAATATATACCTGAGAGTATCTGAGGCCTGGAAGTGTCAGAAACACACAGGTATATCAGCTTGTTTGCTGTTGCACACTCTGCGAATAGCTGTAGAATTACTTCCACAAGAATGCCCTTATGTAGGAGTACAACACAGAAATATCAAAGGATGTAGCCATGTACTGCTAGCAACCACCTGTGACAATGTCATTGTGCAGGTGCTGAAAAAACTGGTGTGGTGCACAGTCAAGGAATACTAGGCTATCCTCCATCTAGCAGCTGGATATGTCCACAGGTAGGAGGTACACAGACAGATTACTACCCATAATAATACACAGTACTGACATATGTCCACTTGTCTTGAGCAGACTGTGCTAATGTCAACACAAACAAAACACAAACTGTTCATTAGTCAGTAACATACTAATGACAGTATAGCAGTTCACAAACACTGCATGTGCCTGATATTCATAACTGTTAGTACAATATACTTAGTTGTCCTCACCCCTCTCTCAGGGGTGGAAGGT
>NC_056734.1:612159176-612241676 GCF_019279795.1 Protopterus annectens | reverse complement strand
ACAACACACACATGTTTGGCATAGACACTACACCTTAGCCTGCTACACATGTCCAATTATGACACCTGCTGTATGCCCACCCTTCAGTATCCCACTTATCATCTACGTAGCACACTTAAAATACTTGAGGGGTAGAGGCCTGTCATGTCTTTGTGCAACAGTCTTGAACAAATAATACATTCATGTTAGGCAATGCTCACTATTGGCTACATTACACACCCATGTAACAAGTGGCTGTGTAATTGTGCATGAAGTCATGTTACTGCACTTCAGGTACAGCATGCTAGCTGCCTGTGTGGCACACATTATTATTGTTGACTGACCACAAGATGCATGTTGATCATGGCTCATGTTACTACACCACATCCAGTTCCACTGACCACAAAAGTACACATAGCAGTTATTGTGTAGCACCGTTATGTGTGTGTGTGTGTGTGTGTGTGTGTGTGTGTGTGTGTGTGTGTGTGTGTGTGTGTGTGTGTGCAAATATATGCACCCACAGCTTGTAACACTTGCACAACATTGTTCTGTCCTTGTACACATTGTGTCCCAGGGTGGAGACAATCACTGAACAACTACACACAAGCTTCAAGTACACGTATACTGTTATTAATAAGGGCTGTCTACACTTGCACTGCATGTTCCTGTGCAACACATAATCTGCATGCTGACACATGTGCAGTGATGTTTTTCCTTGTGATACTGTCACCCACCCTCAAACAGTATTGTTTATGTGTTGGATTGCAGGTGTGTTTGTGTTTGTATCTGCTGGACTGAGGAGTGTGCATGTGTGCCTGTGTGCCTGTGTGCCTGTGTGCATGTGTGCTAACATCATGTACACATTTGTAAACCGTGTTTCCTGTCTTCCTCTCACAGGTTCTGATGTTGCTCTGGTGGAGTGCAGCAGGGAACCTGAAGCCACTGCTGGGGATAGTGATAATGATGATACATGTGTAATGGCCCAGGGAGGTGTGACAGGGTCTGTCTTTGGTCAGCCAATCGACACTACACAGCAGTTAACCCCATCAATATGCACAGTCATCCTGCTGATACATCCAGTGTCATCAATGTCCTTAGCTGAGGGACAGCATATAGTGGGCATTGACCAGGGTAGTGTGGTATCATTGACATATGCATCCCCTCACAGCAGCCCTGGCCAGATTCTTGACATGGTACCACACAGGCAGATGTCCAGGGGTTCTCGTGGGGGCATCCATGGTCATACTGCCCCTGTCAGACGTGCCCACAGAGGTCTTTCAACCTCAGATATGTTCTGGGCTGTAATGCAGGACCAGGCATGTATGGAACAGTACACCAGACAGGGTCTGAGGGAGTTTAGAGCACATCGCACCGCTATGAATAACACTATGCATGACGTTGCGGCTGCCATCCGTAATATCAGCGAAGTCATTGATAGATGTTGTGGGGACACATTAGATCTCTTCCACAACTACATGTCCATGAGCCAGGACAGTGCAGGATGGTTGAGGCATCGACGTGGACGTATGCCAGCAACATCATCGTCTGGTAGTCATCGCGGATGACAACAAACCCGCAGCCGCTCCCATAGTGCAGTACCAGCCCCAGCAATGCTGGGTCTGTGCTGTCATTAGACCGTCCTAGAAGACCACGTGCACGTGGCTCTGGACAGTCCCAGCAGGGACATGTGTCCAGTCAACAACCCACTGCCTCTAATGACAGTACCCAGTCTGGCTTAGTACCTGATACTGACCGTAGCACCCCTGCCAGGCACAGGTACCGTGTCCATGGCCGGAGACAGTGATCTGTATGACCTGGCAGGTACAGTCTGTGGATGTCCACAAACACCCGTATATGGCAGCCATGTGGTGGAACTGTGTGCATGCATACACACACACATAATGCTAACACCTAGGGCTAACACATACACACACACACATCGCATAAACATTGCCCCATGTTGTACTGTTGTCCCTCACTAACACACACACACATACATGTCGACTGGATGTGTCAATGGCAGACTCTGGCAAACCAAGTACACACCCTGTGCATATGATGAAACTGTGTCACCTCCTGCCATTTGTAACATTGATGCAGGAACAGGATAGCATGGTGCTGATGCACAGGGTGACTACATAGCACTGTAGTAATATTATCATGTTGTTAACAGTACAGTGTAATGATATCGTTGTGGGTATATCCGAGCATGCATGATGCATTAACACTATGATTGTCAATGTAGTTTTGTATACACCAGTGTTAATTCCCAAAGTGTACTGTCTGCACATGTGCCACATGGCTGTTTTGTGTACCTGTGCCTGCATATGTTGGGGAGTGGACAGTACATGTGTGCTGTTTGCAGCACAGAGTTGCAGGTGTACATTTGTGAAAAAGGTGGAGTTGCATTCTCTGCATGTAGATGCTTAGTGCACACATGGGAAGGGTGACATGCACCATGTGACACAGTGTTCATACATTGTAGTTCTTATTGGTGGGCACTTTGCATTGTACTACACATATGTTTCACCTGGGGTCACATGTATGTATGACATGGTTTGACAGTATGCTGTGGGAGATATGGTTTCCAAATGTCAATGGTCTGCATTCTGGTGATATACCCAACCTACATAGCCTGACATTCAGTGGTCATTACATGGTGTCTCCTCAACTGATACACAGATGTAGGAAACCCGGTGTCAGTGATATCCCTGCAGTACTACACTATACCAGTAGCCATTCTTACTGAACCCCACACATCCCTGGGAGCAATACTCTTTGGCATATAGCAGTCTCACGTACATGCCAACACACTACAGATATGTCCATCCACGACTGAAAATGCATACAGTGGCCTACAATGCATCCTACACATGACACACCTAACCACCACAAGGGTATCATACAGACAGATACCTGTTGTCCAAGCCATGCTGTATTGCTGTAATGCAACTGTAGCATTGTCATCGGCATGGACTTAACATAGTATTCCAACAGTACCATGTAGGTGGTAGCACCCATCATGTAGAACGGGTAATAGCGTGTACATGTGGACAAGTGTTATCTTGTCTATCCTGTGATATTCACATTTCCAACGGTGTTCTGTAGTCCCTCGGTGTATCACCTAAGCAAGAAGGTGTCTGTATGCATATCGGCAACAGTTGCCATACACCTACACTGGATGTCCATCACTCACAGACTTTGCTGTGTTTTAACATGTCTGACATATACTCCAGACATGAACCCTCACCCACATTAATCTATCAAAGCTTTCATGGGTGTGTGTGACATAGTTGGCCTAGGACACAGATCACTGCAGTAGCCTGCATTGTCACCAACATACATGTATGGGCAAAGGTCTGGGAAGCTGCGGCACATGCTGGCAAAGGTAACAACTGTATTCATATGAGGCAGGCTTCACACATAGGAACTATTAGAGGTCACAGGTACATATCTGTATGTGGCACACACATACCTGATGTGTGCATTGAAATTACAGTTATGATAATATGTCATACAATAATAAAAGCAAAACACACAACACATTGACAAACTGTGCGACAAACACACACATGGCATTTGTAGGATTCAAACCCCTAACTAACTATGTTATGATACTTGAGCGACACACTAACACAGTGCGCTATTCACCTAACTGGATGATTTGCCTTCTCCTGCTGTATTCATAGGGTGCTGACATCATCAGTCTTTCCAAAGAGGAATGTACATCTATTAGTGTGTTATCCCAGTCTTCAAAAAGGCCATTCCTTTCAAAGAAAATTGCATACATACACATCCCCCTGTCTACCTGTACCTTGCAGAAGCCTGCAACACAATACCCCACTCAGGCATCATACATATGCTTACCAGCTTAAATATCAACCCCTATATCACTAGATGTGTTGCTATCTGCCTCAGGGATGGAACCCACATGGTCAGAATTGCAGGTGCCATGTCCAATTCCAGACCAGTTACAACTGGTGTCCCACTGGGCTCAGTTCTGGGACCTGTCTTGTTTGGTATGTACTTCTCTGAGGTTCAGACTAACACGGGGGGATTTTGTCTAACAAACTTCACAGATGACTGCTAACTGGGGGCCATAAGCGACACTGCAGCTGACACATGCTTCCTCCATAAGGGTCTCACAGAGATGGATGCTTGTTGCCAGAGCCATGGCTTCGTGCTACATGCTAAGACATGCATAGTCATCCCCTTTGGGGAAAACAAGGTGCACACAAATTACCACATAAGTGGTAATCCATTAAGTACAGAAGACGTATTTACAGATTTGGGGACCAACATAGATCGTAACCTCTCCTTTGCTAATCACATTGACAGAGTTATTGCAAAGACCTTTATATAGCCCGCCTTATCACATGGGGGTTTGCATGTAGATCATGGGAGGTCATTGTGGCCCTCTACTAGTCACTCATCAGGCCCATGTTTGAGTACAATGCCCCTTTTGGGGTGTACCTTACCCAACACCTGCAGCAACTACAGAGACTACAACAGTACCTCCCCAAGAGGATCATGGTCTACACACAGATGTCCTATGCAGCTCAACTAAAGGATCTCCAGCTCTACTCAGTTGCTTAACGCCTACTCAGAGGCAATCTATGCCTGCCGTACACAGCCATGTCAAACCCAGAAGTAAAGGACATGCTCCACCTCATAACATCCAAGACCCTTAGAGCTACACACTCCAGGGACTTAAACCTCAGCACAAAACTAAATAGGACATGCTGCAGGGACAGATTAATTACCCAGATGCTCCCCTCACTCTGGAATTGAATCCCAATTAAAGTTAGACATAGCCCCTCGCCAACCCTCTTCCAGCAAAATCCAGCCGCATGGATGGGAAATTGCAAATTCACCCCTGAGATCTCCACTGTGTCCCTGCTTGACAGCGGCACAGCAAACTAGCCTTAAAGGGTGCCTTCTGTGACCTACTTTACAGAGGCACAGTAGGCTACTCTACTGGGGAGGCAGACGCCAAATACACTCTGCCTAGGCTTATGAATTCCCTAGGGCAGACAGCCTAGTATCGACCTCTGCACCTATGTTTATGCTTGGGATGCACAATATTTGTTGCTGCTACTGTTTGCAGGTCTTTATTGCCATAGCTTTCACAGTTTCTATGAACAACTTGTGTATCTGTGTAACATGTTTCATCATGACAGGGTTCCAGTATATTAATATATGTGTCTGTTGTCACTTAACTGTGTGCACAGGGCAGATTGCTGGATCGTGGGAGGTTTCTGGCTTAACACATACAACTGCCAGATATGTGTGGCCAACTGCTATACTCAGACATGGCCTGAGTGTATGAGCATGCCCAGTTCAGGCTTTCCATGGTTTGTTGCCTGACATATGTCTCATTTATCCAAGTGTGTGAGCATGCCCAGTATGACCTTTCCATATGTTGTGATCTGAAGTCCACTACATTTGTGGTTGTGTGAGAACATGACCAATATTGACATTTATACTGTGTGTGTTGGAAGTCATGTTGTGTTCTTACTGCCAGACTCCTTTGTGTCATAACTCAACAGGGATTATGCTGTGCCTGCAGGGTTTCCATGGGATAGTTTGCAAAGACTTGTCAACATTCTTTCATACTGGCTGAACACTGCAATGCTGTCATGGTGTAGTGGTTCAGTACTTTCACTATGGCGCACAGTATCCTGGGTTTGAATCCCATCACTGCTTTAAATATTCATAATGACCAGACTGATTAAGGGCCAGTTGGGCAAATATGAGCATGTTGCATTTTGTTCAGCTATGGCCTACTTAAACCAGGCTTGTCCAACATTGCTGTGTATTCACCAACTTGGGTGAACATTGCCAAACATTACTCCACATTGACCACAGTTGTACTAGTTGGTGTGTGTGATTCTGTTCATAGGTTCATACTAGGCTATCTGCCCTAGGGCATTTATAATTCTAACCAGAGTGTGTTTGGCTTTCAACACACATTTTACCTGGAGTTTGCCATGACATTTTTCAAGGTTAGTATACTGTGCCTCTGTCTAACAGTGACATAGAAGTGATATCCAGGGTAAACCTACAATCTCCCATCCACTCATCAAGATTCCTCTTGAAGTGAGTCAATGAGGGACTCTGGCTAACCTGGAGTGGGAGTTTACTCAAGAGTGGAGGGAGCCTCTGGGTTATGAATCTGTCACTCCAGCATGTCCTATTTATTTCAGTCCTGAGGTTCAGGTCTCTTGAGCATGTAGCTTGATGAGATTCGGATTTACCGAGGTGCAGCATGTCCATTGATTCCAGGCTGGACATGGCTTTATACATCAGGCACAGATCGCCTCTGGGCAGGCGGTATGCCACTGAGTGGAGCTGCAGTTTCTTTAACTGGACAGCAAATGGCATCTGTTTTAGCCCTTTGATCCTCCTGGTGAGGTACTTTTGGGGTCTTTCCAGTTGCTGCAGGTGTCTGATAAGGTACATCCTACAAGGGGCATTGTACTCAATTATGGGCCTGATGAGGGATGAGTCAAGAGGCACGATGACCTCCCCTGATCTAGATGTGAATACCTTCATGATTAGGTGGGCTATATGAAATGTTTTTCTAACCACTTTGGCCACGTGGTTGTTGAATGACAGATTGCGATCAACTTGGGTCCCCAGGTCCCTTATCACTTCTAAAGTACTTAATGGGTTACCACCTATGTGGTAATTTGTGGGCACTTAGTTTTTGCCAAAGGGGATGACTATACACTTTTTTGCATTTAGCTTGAGGACATGGCTCTGGCACCAGTTGTCTGTTTCTATGAGGCCCTTTTCTAGGATGCTTGTGTCAGCTGGAGGGTCGATTATGGCACCCAGTTTGCAGTCATCTGCAAACTTGTTCAGCCACAGTCCTTCTGTGTTGGCCTGTACCTCCGAGAAATATATACCAAACAAGGGAGGTCCCAGGACTGAGCCTTGTGGCATGCCACTTGTAGCTGGTTTGGAGTCTGACATGGCTCCAGCATTTCTGCCCATGTGGGTTCTGTCCTTAAGCCAGTTTGCAACCCATCTAGTGACATAGGGGTTTATATTGAAGCTGGTGAGCTTATCTATAATGACCAAGTGGGGTATTGTATGGAAGGCTTTTGCGAGGTCCAGGTAGGCTGTGTGGACCACCTTCCCCTCGTCAATGGCCTTGGTGACTGTTTCAAATGACTCAACCAGGTTTAAGAGGCAGGATCTGCCCTTAACAAAGCCAAACTGGGTAGGATCCAGTGTCTGTAGGCCCCCAATATCTTTATTTCTGAGGTCCATGATGATCCTTTCCATAGCTTTGCAGATCAAGCTAGTCAGTCTACTGGGGCAATAGTTTGCAGTATCCATTGAGGCACCACCTTTGTGGAGAGGGACCACTGTTGCTGTACACTGCTCTTTGGGTACATATCCTGTGGTAAGGCTGAGACTGAACAGTGGTTTTATGTTTGTGTTCAATTCTTCTTGGGGTTCATGTTGGACACAGCCCAGGACACCGTATGGTGCCATTGATGCTGTGTGTTTTGCTTTGGAGAGGCTGGCTGTTACCTGAGCATCTGACATGTCAGGGGGCCAGCACTCTGCTGGGATAGATATTTGCCCTTTTGGGGGGGGGGGAGTTTGCACTGAACCTGTCAGCTCGGATTTTGGCAATGTCTGTGGGTTTGGTGTATTGTTTGTCATTTTGGACTAATTCTGAGCATATCTGGGAATTCCCACCCAGGTTCCTACCATAACTAAAGAAAGCCTTGTGATTATCCTTAGTGTCCTGTACAATTTTTATCTCAAAGTTGGCCTTAGACAATTTTATTTGTGGCCATAGCTTTTTAATAATACTGATCGGAGATGCCTTCCCTTTTTGGGATTTTGCTCTATCATATAGTAGCTTCCTCCTTGTATTGTATGGTTTGTTTATGGCTGGGATCCAGCAGACAGGATGCCTGCCTTTGGAGGATTGGGTCTTGGTTTTATTTGGGATTGTATGATCCATGCATTCCTGAAGGTGTTCATAGAATGCGTTTATAAAGGGTTCTGAGGTCTGGGCCGTATTTTCCACAGGCACAGGGGCTGTGAAGGATTTCACCTCGGTTTTGAGGAGTGTGAAATTTGCTTTAGAGGAAAGTTTTTCACTGTGGTTTTCTGGGCATGGGCTGGGGTCAGGATGTGAATATCCAGTGAGATTACTCTATGGTCTGATCTTACCAGTGAGGGATACACTTCTGGTCTTGGGCATAGTTGAAGTCGCCCAATATAATGGTGTTTGGGGAGACCTTCATATTTTCATGTGTTCTCCAGTCGGCCAAGTGTGGTTCCTGTGTTTAGGAGGGTGGTCTGTAGCAGGCTATGAACTGGAAGGCGGTTTTACCCACTGTTAGTTGCACATGGATAGTCTCTGATGCTTCATGCTGTGCCACCAACCTGGGGGTGTGGGTATCTTTGACAAATATTGATACTCACCCTCCTTTTGTAGTTTGTTCCATGTTTTGGGGCTGTAAAGCATGGTATGAGGTGTAACCTGTTAGTGCTAGGGTGCTCTTGGGAGCCTTGAACCAGGTTTCTGTTACTGCAAAGATATCAACATTCTCCATGCTGAGGAGAGTTTGGAGTGCATGCATCTTGAGGTTTAGACTTCTGGCGTTGAGTAGCATTACTTCTAGTTTCTTATCCCTTGTGATACCTATGGAGGAAAGGCCAGGGGTGACAGGTGAAAGCTGTCCCAAGCAAAGCATCATGTCTTGTCGAGCATGTCATCCCAGGCTGACAGGCATTGGATCCCCTTTGACTGACTCCAATACTTAAGCCAATTGTTGTAATTGATCATCTTGTCTTCATATTGTGGCATCATGATTGGTGAGTGTAGGATGATACTCAAGGTCATCAAGTTTGCATATACTACATTGTGGTAAATGCTGTTTAGCACTACCTTACATTGCTTAACACATGGCAATCATGCCTCAGGTGGTGCTGCAGGGCTGCCTATGTCAGATGCACATACTACACTCCCTGTACATGTTTGAAAGCAGGTTGTGTCAACTTAGGTATCCCTTTCACTATATGTGGGAGTCAGAGAGAGGTATAGATTCCAGGGTTCCTACTGAGCAAGTGTATGTGCTATGCGTTGCCTCTTTGCCAAGGCCAAGGCATACTGGGCACGCCTCCTTCTGCCTACTGGGGCAGGCTCAGGTTGTTCATCCTCCGAGTCATGCTCTGCCTGTGATGGCCTTGGCAATGGTGGGGGGCTGTTTGGCCCAGGCCTATGCTGGTCCTGCTGCAGCTGTTTTCGCAGAATCATATTATGTAGCATAGCACATACCATGACAATTTGGGTACATGTAGTTGGTGAGTATTGCAAGGCTCCACCAGATGTGTCCAGGCACTGGAACCGTGACTTGAGCAGCCCAAACACATGCTCGATTACATTTCGTGTTTGTGCGTGTGCCTCATTATGGCGTTCCTGTTCAGGTGTGTGTGCGTTTCTGATGGGTGTCATCAGCTACGGCTCCAGTGCATAGCCAGCATCCCCCACTAGGTGACCATGTGGGATGTCCCCATTGGCAAATGTCTGGTACAGCTGCGTCAGATGCCAGATATGGGAATCATGGTAGCTTCTAGGGCAGCCAGCACACACATTCATTATTATGCCCTGGGCATCACACACAACCTGGCAGTTGATGGAGGGGAAGCCCTTGCAGTTAATGTAGGCCCTACCCCGCTCACCGGCTGGTGCTTTGATGCGTATATGCGTGCAGTCTATTGCACCCACTACCTCAGGGTATTCTGCTATTTGCTGGAAGAGACACATATTGCTGGCCAATACCTCACGGGAATTGGGGAAATATACATGATCACCGACATGTGCTGACATGGCATCCAGGAACTGGTGCAGTACCCTGGATGCTGATGCCTGTGATATCCTCATCATATCATCAGTTGGTCTCTGGAAGGTACCTGTTGCTAGTATTCTTAGGCCAACACATACCTTGGTTTCCACTGGGATGGGTTCCCCTCTGTTGGTTCTGTGTGTGAGGCGTGGCCTGCACAGCTCAACAATTTGCTGCAGGAGGTCTCTGTCCACTCTATAGCGCTCCACTATCTCCAGGTCATGTAACCCATGGTAGGTGACCCTGGGCCTGTACACTCTTCTCCGTCTCCTCACTGTGGGTTGTCCGGCAGCATTTGCATTGTCACCACCCTCAGCATGTTGCACATGTCGCCTTATAACAGCAATGGCAGTCCCTAGCATTTTTTGTCTGAGTGAAGCTTTTTCAGTTTTCACTTCTAGTAGCTTACTCCAGTGTTGCAGTGTCTCTTGAGAGAAACACACTGCACTATTGTTTGCAGAGTTTTAAGTGCTGGGCTGGGCTAGTGTTCTGCCTGTGTAATTGCCTGATTCTGATTGTTTTCACCTGCTAGCTCTGCTAATACTCCCTGGTAGCTTCCTACTATTTGTTTTGCTTCCTTTTTCCTTTCTGTTTCCTCAGAGGCAGCACTGCACACACAAGCGCAAACACATGCACACCAGCTCACACGCATGCACACATGCTTAGACGGACTACAACTTGCTTATTCAGGTGAAAACGCGTGCACACCAGCGCATACGCATTTACAGGTCTTTAAACAGCCCTATCCATGCTTACTCCAGGTTAAACGCACGCACTCACGCTTCCACACGCGCACTCTGTCTTACTCAGGTTTACGGACGCGCACATGCACGCATACCCGCTCAGCAAGAAACTTTGGTGTTATCCACAGTATACACCTTCCATTTCTTGGCTTTCCCTGGCCTACCTGTTGACACACCTCTTTCCATGATGTCTAACTGACAGCTAACACATGACACTCTGCTCCAATGAGCTTCACTACTTTCATACATACCCCCCTTGTGATGTCACCTATCTCCTACTCTGTTACTCCCCATATCCTACTCCTACACTCCACTGACTGTGCTCATTTGCTATGTAAAAGTGCGATTCACTATCCTAACACTCATTTACATAGGATTGCCTACTAATGCTTGGTTACATGTCTTAGACTGGGCTTCTCCCCTTAGCAACCCCTACTCGGTGGCCATGTTGTCTTCAGCCTGCTATTCCCTTACATTGTAATTTAACAATTTTCATAAATTCCATGTTTGTGAGTTTTAATTTTTATTTTTCTGTTTTTTTTGGCGCAGCCCATTTGCGCGGTGCTGCGCTACGCTTAAACATCGGAAATCGCCGAAAAAAAAAAGTATTTTTATTTTAATTTTGCATCTGGGAACATTTCCAATGGCCATATATTTGGCCATTGGCATGCTTACTCAACCATATGCAACCTTTATTAGGAGCTGACAAGGCTCCATTGTGCTATTTTCAGAACGGTACTCAGTTGTCAACTGAGTACATTTCTGCAACTAACACGGCTCCTACTCGGACAGGTTTGTGCTTCCTGGATCGCAAATTTACCTCATTTGCATGCCTTTTGGCTGCAAGTGAGGTAATTTGCATATCCCAGCCCTGTCCATGTAAGAGACGTTTTAGGAGCTCTCTTACACACCCCTGGATCGCTCATCGGACATGATGGCTGCATGGAGTCTTACTCTACTCTTAGACTCCATGCAAGCCATCGTGAATCCGGCCCAATGTCTAGTATAGAAAATGTAATGGAATATAACATTTTTGGTTAGACTGTAATAAGGATCAGAATGATAATGATGGGCAAGAAATTATATAGTTTCATTCAGTAAGAAGAATGAGAATGAGCTAAGAAAGAATAAGAAATACAAACTAATATTGTAAAAAATAGAAGGCAAGGATGATATTGAATGTTCTCTAACAAATTAACATATAAGTCAAGTAGATGTGGGCATAGAACAAGAGGAATTGTGGGGAAAAGAGGTAAACAGAAGAAAAATAAGACGAATGAAAAAAAATGATACCGCAAGGTATTTAGTATGAGATTATAATCATCTTTGAGTAGAATACAATGTGCCAGTAATATTTGGTGTTCCCATGATACATAAGAATATTTGCAAACTACCATCTCAGACCTAAAGTTGCTGTAGCTGGAACAAAAACTAATTTTTTACCATTATTACTGACAGGAAAGTCAAAAAAATGTGTAACAAGTTCCCCTACATGATAATGGACTCCTTAACTGTCCTAGGCAACCTCAAATAAGATTATGATGATGATAGCATTATATTTGCTAACAATAATATAGTAGACCTTTTTCAGTTATACCTCATCAAGACGGTATACAATGGTTTTGGGAAACATTAAATGAATATGAGTTTTTTTTAAAGCACAGACATACAGGTTATGTTAGCTCTTGTGGACATCATACTCCTTCATAATAAATAAAATTATTGTTGAGTATTACAGACAGAGGGTTGTGCGTGGTGAAGTGGTTCATCATTGTCACCTCACAGAAAGAAGTTCTCAGCCAGGGTGCTTTCTGTGTTGAGTCTGCATGTCCTCCCTGCGGTTGCGTGGGATTCCTCCAGGTGCTTGTTTCCTCCCACATTCCAAAGACATGCAGTAAATGTATTGGACACTCTAAACTGGCCATATGTGTGAGCGCATGTGTGAGTGAGTGGCCTGGATGAACTACAGTGGGAGGGCTTGTCACCCGGCAGTGTGAACCTTGGCTCGAGATGAGTGTTCTTGCTGAAGTGACACCTCAACCCCATGTGCAATATGGGAAAAAAGGGGTTGAGGATGGATGGATATAAGGATCTGTAGTATTTCAAGAACAGGTATTGATTACCTGGCTGTTCCTTTACTGAAAAATATTTTATATCCAAAAAAATTTCATTCAAA
Organism: Protopterus annectens; assembly: GCF_019279795.1. Classification (NCBI taxonomy): domain Eukaryota; kingdom Metazoa; phylum Chordata; order Ceratodontiformes; family Protopteridae; genus Protopterus; species Protopterus annectens. Next base: position 612,228,900 of record NC_056734.1, on the reverse strand, counting down.
TGTATATTGTAACTCCCCACTTTTGTAATATGTACTTGCAAAGAATAGCAGTCATCCAATGCACCAGAAAAAAAAATAATTTTAAAAGGCAACTTGTTAGGCTATCAAAACTGGTGTCAGAGGATGATGTTTTAGCTACTGAAATAAAAAAGGTAAATAAATAAGTTTTGGGATAGTGGCAACTCGCCCTCCCCGCAACACACACACACACACACACACACACACACACACACGCACACACGCACACACACACACAGACACACAGACACACACACACACACACACACACACACACACACACACACGCACACACACACACACACACACACACACACACACACACACACACACACACACACAGTACATGCTTAAAGACAGCTCTATTAGGCACAAGTCACTTTTAGGTACTGGTCTGGACAGAGCTAATATCATAACAGTGGATTTAATAAAGCTATAGTACAGAAGTGCTCTCTGCAGATACATTATATTAAACAGTTTGTTGAACAGAACAAGAACGTGTTGCTCTAGATAGTCCAGAAGATTAACACTGTTTCCCCTTTCCAGACTATCTTTGATATTCATATTACTCTTGTACACAAAGGCTGTTTTTTTCACAATTTTTGGGATTATAACTTGAAAACAAAGTATGGGATGTGTATGTCCTTATAACCATGTCAGTACTTTCTGACTGCAATTTTAAGTTTACTTATAGACATAACTGTAACAGGTTGGGGCTAGAATACCTAGCTCATTGTGATTAATTCCACTGTTACGTACGTAAGACAGATGAACACTCCATTAACATATTTATGAACATTTGTATGATATGAAAAAGGGCAAAAAGAAGAAATAAGTACACTCATGTCTGTGGGGTACACAAGAAATATATGTTTATTGTTTTACCTATTGAACCCAGTGGTGGCCCATGGAAGTTCAAAATCAAATTCAAGCTGAATGCAGGGATACCCCTTTTTAATGGCAATATTTCTATCACCAACTCCATAAAAAAGCATGCATCAAGATCATTGTTCTCTAGAACACCCAACTGCATCTTTTATAGCAGTTTTAGATGCACATCATTTTACCTAGTGATTATCATTGTACTTAAGTAGTTCAGAGTATTTTAATAGTATCCATGTACTTACAGAATTTCAGCAACAGATTGTATTTCTGCATTCCTATAATTCATGTAACTTTTACTGAATGTTTTGAATGCTGCTGATTTTGATATGTAAATAGGATTTTGTGTCTATAAAATTATATGATGGGAAGTATTAGTTGTTCTGATGATATCCAGCGAGAGAGAGAGAGACTAAGGTGCCTAACTCCTGTGCTGTGTGTTAGTAAAAGTGTAAAATAATTATTGTGTAGTCAAACAATTTATTCCAGTAGAATTCCCTTTGGTCTGTGTGTTCTTGGGTTTTAATAGTAGCTGTGCACAAATTGGCTTTCATTTTTTTATAAGAAATGCAAAAAAGGGAAGGGTTGAGTTAACTCTTTGAATGTTAGCATTATTTACAAAAACAGAAGATTAATTATTGTTAATTGGTGTAAGAGACAAAACATGTGATGTGTTTATTGGTTGTTAGACTATTGCACATAGAGGGCAAGTTGAACCTATACTGGGTAAGGTTTTGTGGAGGTTTGGTGAGGATGTATGGTCTGGACTTACAGTAAGGATAACAAAGTCTGACATTAAAGCATTGCATTTTTATTATTAAGCTAGATAGGTGTGTTTGTGATATTAGGCAGGGTAATATTTTATGGAGAGTGCTTCATATGCCTCTACTCAGAGAATAGAGTGGTTATTTTTGGAAATTAGCAAATATGTAACTATTACTACCAATATAGTTATAGCTTGAGATTTTAACTGTAATGGGAGAAAGAAAGTAGTAAAGATAAATAAAAGTATTTTAAGTTGTAGAAGAATTAAGGCTAGTGTGAAGTAGAAAAAAGAAAATTATACTTATAAGGAGCAATATTAAGACTAAAATTGACAATTATTATTGGAGGGTTTACAGGGGGTTAGATCATAAAGATTTGAAGTTGTTTTTTCTGATCATTGTGCTATAAAATCAGAAGTGTCTATTAGTGGGAGGTAATAATGGAGGGAAAAGGAAATATGAGATTGTTTGGGGAAGTGGTGCAAGAACTGTGGTTTAAAAAGAAGATGGATATTTTTTTGGGAGGAACATTCAACTATAATTAATTTTTATGAGCATTTAGATTTTTAGGAAATGGAAGTTTAAACATTTCCCCAAATAATAAAAAAATAACAATGTCAGATTGGCTTTGATAAATGATAATAGTTTTTTGACTAGGATAAGAAAAATAAGTATATTAGAATGTATGTATGATGTTATGCTATCATTTGTATGCAGCATATGAGATTTAGTACAGCTTGAGAGAGACAGATAACAGAGAATGTAAGGAAATAAGACATTTTGGAATTTTGGTAGGGATTCATATTCAGAGGTAGTTTTTCTTTTCAATACAAAAAGTAAAGATGCTAGATGTGTTACATGCAGGAAGAATGACTGGGCTAACCAATAAATAGGAAAACAGTTTTGAGGTTAATACTGGTATACACTAATACATAAACCAAGACAAGAGTAGGTTTGAGAAAACATTTCCTTTTATCGCGGTCTATATAGCAATCGTAATGGGTGATTTTAATTGTGAGTAAACAGGTAATAAATATGTAGAGCAAGATGTAAACAGAATGAGAGAAATATTACAATGGGGAAATTTAAAAACATGGAGTAGTAAAGAATGGCTGGATACAAAAGGTTGACTTGAGAGAAATATATTAATGTTTGATATCAGAAGGAGTTAAGGAGAGGAAAGGTAGTACACTATGGATAAAAGGTTTTCTGATCATGTAGGTAATTTGGATAGAGGTGTGAGAGAATGGCAGCAGTATTTCAGAAGGAAAAGGCATAAAGAGGTGAACATGGAAATAGTGGCTAAAATAATTTTAAATGAATAAATTGGGCAATTATGAAAATATCATAACACTACTATAGTTTTTTGCAAATCGGACAGAATGGCAGGCTATACTTAAAGATAAAAATAAGAAGGTATATTTGTGGTTGGAATTATACAGAGAAAAGCTGTTACATGACAAACGTATGGAAAAAGTTGGTGTGTAGATCAGAAAATGATAGGGAGTATTTGAGAAAGAGAGATGTATGAAAACATAAGATGATTGAGAAATTATTTAAACAAAGGGGTTAAGTCTTCCTTTTTCATCTTGGGTATTACCTTGTTGAATGAAAATGGTTGGATACTATCAACATTAGAAAATTAAAGAATTAAGAGTGTGAAATTAAATGCAAGCAAAACAAGATTATGAATGCCATGACACTTATAAAGTAAGTAACGTGGAAGAAAAAACTGGGGAAGGTAAAGTTTATCCAGAGACATAAATGAGAATTTTTGTAAGAATTTGACAGTCTGCTAAGATTTCTTAAGTAGATTCAGTGTCAGGAAATGATGGCATAGAATGTGAAATATATAAATAATATGGATAAAATCAAGATTTTGGTTAAAGTTCTTAATGAGTGGCTTAAAATGATTTAGCTGATGTAAAATATGTGAGGGTGCTATAAAGTTTTAATGGAAAAAGGAGGAAGTGGAAATAAGAAATTAGTGACTGATTACCAATGCAGATAATGAGATATATGCAAATACATGTGAGACTTGAAAAAGAAACATCAAGTATCTCTTTCTCTCTCATTGTTTTTTTTTAATAAAACATGACAGATGACATTTTATGGGTAGTAAAGTAAAATCAATGGTAGGATACATGAGTAAAGGATTTGATCATACAAGTCAGTGAATTTATTGGATGGCATTAAAAGGAAGGAGATCAGGACATTAAGATCAACATACAATAAAGTTATAGTTATGACTGATGCACGGTTTCATGAGGAAATACATATTAAAAGGAGTGTCGACAAGAATGTAGCATGAGTAGCATATACATTTCATTAGCTAAAATGCTATATAGCACCTGTTTTGAGGGATTCAATTCGGGGAGGATTTTACTATGTACCGAATGTGTAGAGATTACTTTTTTACATGTGTAGACAATATCATTTAACGGAGAATATGATTTGGATAAATGAAATATTGTTTTTAAGTGGAACATTTAAGGAATTAGCATAGTTAAATATAGAAAAAAATAAGGGTATAGGTGATGTTGAATGGATTAGTTTTTTTGAACAAGCAAATTGATTATTAGGAGCAACAACTAGAATGGTGGAAAAAGTGATGAAGTAATGGGAGACTATTAATGAGAAAATAAAAGAGACAAGCAATTTGTAGAGAACATTTTGATTATCTTAAGAAAAACTCTAATTCTGTCAGAACAGAGTATATAGCAAACATATACATAATTACAAAAGAAAAAGGAAGTAAAGCAAGTGGCATTTGGCATTATATGGGCTTCAAGATTAAACCTCAAAGATGAGGCTTATTTATCTGGAAGAAAAAGAAGGGGGACTAGGATTGAGATACCCAGTAGTATTTGTTCCCTCCAGGCATTTATATTACATCCCTGTAGAAAATGTTATGGTTGTATTTAGCATAAAATATTCTAGCAAAGTATTTTGGAACAAAATTAATATGGAAAAGAGAAAAGGAGTATTAAAATAAAGTGTTTGTATGAAAGTTGGATATTAATGATTTGGAAAAAATAAGAAGATAATGGTATAACAAGATTGTAATAAATTTGCATTGTGTAATTCCCTGGGAAACACTGGATAAAGCAGTTATTAAAGTCACTAAAAAAGAAAATTAAGATTCAGACATATGGAAATATGTCAAGACTTTTTTATGGAGATTAAAGATTAACAAATTGCACAGTAAAGTAAGTCATATAAAAGGAAGAGTGAAAGATTGTGTACATATTGTGAAAAAGTAGAGACAAGGCAACATTTCTTAAAATTATGAAACAGTAAAGAATACATGAACTCTGTACATAAGAAAATATGATAATGGATACAAAAGGAATCAAAGAATTTGATAAGAATATGATTTTGTATGGCTACTATGGGGAATTATTCTTGTAATACTGAAATGACTGACAAAAGAAGGTTCCGGGTAATTTAGGAAATATAGTATAAATGAATAAGAAAATTTTTGTTTACTAAGAAACAGTCTTTCAGATATTTTAAAAATAATAAAGCTTTGGTTGTGTCAAAAAGGGTGGGAAAATGATTTGCTGATCATTTATTTAATTTTGCTTTATGAGGTTTATTAAAGAATCAGATACATGTCATATAAAAATGAAAATTGAATAAAAAGAAAATGTTATATTTTGTAATATAAATGCTACACACACTGTAAATATTAATATTACAAATACTGGAAAATGTAATGTCTACATCATGAGAAGCTCTAACTGTAGAACTGAAGTCTGACGGATTATGAAAAGATGACTTGGTTCATGTCCTGAATGAGCCTAAAGCAGTTAATGACAACACTCTAGAATGGCCACAGTGCACTGATCTGAATGGGGAGGAAAACAACTGAGAGTTATCATTCAGACTCTTTAGAATGTGACACAGGAAATCAAAAGAGTAAGCAGGGAGGTAGTTAAAGGAGGAGGAGTTATGCAGTAGTAACCAGTATGACAGAGAAAAGGCTAAGTAACTGACAGAAAACACCATATGGTCTGAATTAAAGTTAAGCCAGACGAGTGTAACAGTTATACTTTGTGGGCAAAGCTTATAAGCCTTTTGGGTTTTCAGCACCTGATAGTCAATCTATCACTCAACTAGGAAATGAAACTTTCTATGATGTCAGTTTTGAACCTGTGGACTTATTAACTAGTTTTATGGCACAAGTAACTTAAAACCATATGCTACATCTTTGGATTAAGTACATATTTTCTGGAGTAGAATATGTATTAAAAAATACTTTTTTGCAGTTTAGAGCCGTAGTAATATAAAAAAAAAATGGGCATTCATTATCAGCCCTCATTTTCCCTTTTTCTGCATGGTGATAGGGTATCACATCAGCTGTTGCCATCTTTCATGATTTTGTGTCACTTTCCTACCTTCTTCAGTGGTCATATGTCAAGATATAACAGATCTTCTCTCACTCAGTCCATAACTCCCTTTGCTTGACAATTTTGTTTTCTTTTTCTCTAGTTTTTCTTGTATATTTACCTTTGTACCCTATTTTGAGAAAAATTACAGACCAGCCAATAGGGTAATTTCGTAGGCTTTTAATAAGCATGAATGGTACCATTTTAGATACACCAGGTAAAAGAGAGGAAGAGAGGGGCCTTGAATGGTAAAACGAAAAGAAAAAGTTTAGAATACAAGACTGGAAATCACCAAATGGTTCACATTGCCTACCTTGACCTGGCTAAGGCATTTGATACAATACCCCACTCAGGAATTGTTGACAAACTCAAGAGGTTAGGTACAGACTCATATGTCACCCAATGGATAGCCAACTGGCTCACATACAGGACCCAGGAAGTAAGAATTTGGGAGTCCATCTCTACAATGAGACCAGTCACAAGTGGAGTCCCTCAGGGATCAATTCTTGGGCAGCTCCTTTTTGCCATTTATTCTCTGAAGTCAAGCCCAATGTCAGTGGCCTCTGGCTGACTAAATTTGCAGATGATTGCAAATTAGAAGTGGTCATTGAATCCCACATTGACAAAAATGTTCTCCAGGAGGGGCTGATGCAGACAAACAAGTGATGTTAGAGCCATGGACTAAAACTAAATACCAAGAAATGCATAATAGTATCCTTCAGGAAGTCATCCACCCCTGGTAACTATCATATTGACAACACACCCCTTAAAGCTGACCCAGTAGTCAGGGACTTAGGGATACACATAGATAGTAATCTAGCCTTTGACCATCACATGTCTACAGCAGTGATGAAATCTTTCTATGTTGCACAACTTATAAACAAAGGTATGGCATCTAAGTCCAAGGAGGTCATTGTTCCACCATATTCAGCATTCATCAGACCTATAATTGAGTACAATGCCCCCTTTGGTATGTACCTAACCAGGCATATCCAACAATTGGAACGGCCGCAGAGGTTCCTCACTAAATGAATACAGGGCTTAAGTAAAATGCTGCCTCAAGGCTCTAACCCTGTATTCTGTCTCTTACAGGCTTTTGAGGGGAGATCTATGCCTGACATACAGGGTATTGTCAGACTCCACTCTGATGAACCTCCTGCATATACATAAAACAAATAGCACCAGAATTACCCATTCCAAAGACTTAAACCTTGCCTGTGATATAAATAGGACCTGCTAGAGACAGGTATGTATCCCAGAGATTACCCCATCTCTGCAACAGGATTCCCATCCATGTGATGCAGAATTGCTATCTAACCCAATTCAAGTGCAACCTGGACAACTGGATGGGGAACAGGAAATTCATCCCTGGTTTGGCACCTATGTCTCTAATGTAAATGGTTCACCTCTCAGCCCCCTGCTTGTAAATGTTTCATCTCCCAAGTCCCTGCTTACACTTATCAAGGGTATCAGAACTTGTCAGAGATTTGTTAGAGATTTGGGATGCATGGCTAGGCATAAAAAGGCCCTTGTGGTCGATAGTAAACCTCTATGAATCTATACAAAATAGAAATTTTTTGTATGGTGATGTCATGAAGTGTTACATATAACAGATTCTTGGGAACATGACATGAGACATTAGATTTAAGAGTTTACATGAATGCAAAGATTTTGTATTGATGTTTGTTTGAACTGAGTGCCAGTTAAAGGTTTGAAAGACTACATCACTACTGTCAAAAAGTAGAAATAATACCTTTACTGAATGTGACAGTGGGTAACATTCTTGGAAAAAGAGTGAGGCAATATGAAAAAAAAGAAATATCTTCTACATGTGGACTCGATATATGAATATTATGATAAAAGAATATGAAAAAATGGATACAATAGATTAGATAATTGTTGCATGTGTATGGTATCCACAGAAATACATATGGACAGAAGTATTTTAAAATAAGACAGGAAATGTTTTACATATTAAAAATGAAATCAAGTTCCAGTTATGCGCAAAATGAAGGAATGATGATCCATGCAATGTCTTATATATTTCTGTAAGAACACAGATCATAAGGCACATATGACATCTGTATGCAATACATTTTACATACATATTTTTCAGTGTGTAATACCTAAAACCTCTTGTAGTGGAAGCCTATGGGATACACACAAATCACATATTTCATTTTATTTTACTGTTTCGATAGCCCCTGTTTTCTTGATCCTATGATCACTCGTACAGGAACAGCTTGCACTGTATTAACTGAGTGCACCAGATGTCATATTCTTGTGATATAATAATATAACTGACTTATCTTCTGCCTTAGCTATAATCTGATTCTGTATGAACCAAAGTTTCAACTCTAGGTTAAAAAGTTGAAGTATCTTAAAGAGGTTTAATTCAATGTGCCAACTCTTAGATTGTAATGGAAGCCTTTTATGATGTCTGCTAGAAGTGGTTTCATATATCTGTTACAGACATGACAGCTGAGACATCTGAATTCTTCTCAAAATTTTACATCTGGTCTGTGAAAAACAGGAAGAGTCTGCAGTAGAATCATTTGCTAATTTGGAGAGAACAGGAATTACAGCTAAGACCCATTCAAAATAGTTGAAAATAGTGAAGAACTACAGGAAATTATGCAGAGGTTCTTAAAGTGTTTGTTATTTGTGCAATGGCCTTTTTGTTGAAGTTTTCTTCTGATTAAAATATCTGAATTTAGCCTTATATTTTTTTCTTTGCAGAGCATCTCCCCACCCCACCATCTGTACTAGACTTTTCTTATTAAATAGTTTATTTTGGAAAAGGGGAATTTTCATTTCCCCTTGACCCAGTCATGTTCTACTAAATGCTGCACTGACAGCCTTAGCTATCACATAAGCTTTGGAATCGGGGGGGGGGGGGCTAAAATTATTTTCAAAATTCTAAAAAATTTTATTTAATCTGTATAGGAAAATAGGTTCATAGGCACATAGATACACAGGTGTATACAAGGTTAACGAGAATAAGCCTAGTCGTACATTCCAAATTAAAAGTTGTTTGGAGCCTTAGGAGTTATTTTAAGGGCTATATGAAATATAGAGTATTATTTATAGATAGCTTCTTTCCATTAGAGACATAGGTGCCAGACCTTGTGTAAACATCACATTTCCCCAGCCATTTTTCCAGGTTATGCTTGAATAGGGCTAGCACAGAACTCTGCTTCACAATGATTGGAAGCTTGTTTCAGACAAGGGAATTTCTCTGAGACACTTGCCTGTCCCTCCATGTGCTATTTATGTCAGAGGCAAATTTAAAGACTGAGTAGTTCTGATGCTTTTGGTTTTGTGGATGTGCAAAAAGTCTGTTAGGCTGGGATCTAAGGATACCTTGTATGCCAGACACAAATTGCCTTCCAACAGATTGCATTAAATCAAATATAGACATAGGGCATTGAGTTGATCAGCATAGGACATGCTGTTCACACCCTGTATTCATTTTATGAGGAACCTTTGTGGATATTCCAGCTGCTACATGTGCCTGGTCAGGCACATACCAAAGGGGGACTGTACTCAATGACGGGTCTGATGTGGACTCAGTAATGAGGAACAATGACTTCCTTGGACCTAGATGCCATGCTCCTGCTTATAAGGTGAGCAACATAGAATGATTTCCTTACAACCTTAGACACATGTTGGTCGAAACCAGGTTACAAAACAGATACATCCCCAAAGCCCAGACTAAAGGTTCACTCTTCTTGGCAAGTGTGTTATTAATGAGGAAGTTTCCTGAGGTGGCTAACTTCACAAAAGGATACTATCATTCATTTTTGGCATTAAGATTTAATCCATGGCTTTGGAGCTAGTCCTTTATCTGTGCTAATTCTTCCTGTAAGAAGTTAGTGTCTTGCAGTATTCCATGACTGCTCCTAGTCATACCTCCAACTGTACAGATTTTCACAGAATGTCCAGATTTTTGTTGTATATTTTTGGTCCGTTCTTCATAAAACTGTGGCTTTCTGGCAAATTAGTGGCAAATCTTTAAAGATTGAATTTAGAAAATGACAGACATTTGAGCTTTAGACTTCATACTCTTCAGAAAATTCATGCTAAAGCAAAACATGTTATTCTATCAACTTTCTAAGTTTGAAAGAGCAATACTTAAAAATTGTCCCTATTTGTACCACTTTTTACATGGCTTTGTCGAGATTTCTTACGATAACAGGTTGAGAGGTATGCTCCTAGTTTGCACTCATCTGAAAACCTGATCAGCCAGAGGTCTTTGACATTGGAAATTCACCCAAGGTTTAGCAATGCCCTAAACTGATTGCCTCAAAGCCCTATTTCTTTACTCAGTATCATACAGATTTTTGAGTGGTGATCTCAGCCTGGCGTAAAAGGCATCCCTCGACCCTATTCTAATTAACCTTTTACACATTTGCAAAACCAACAACATTAGGACTACTAGATCAAAAGACCTAAATCTTGCTTGCTACATAAACAGCACATAATGGAGAGAGAGGTTTCTCAGATAATTCTCAATTGGTGGAATAGGCCCCCCATGCATGTAAAGCAGAATTTTTCCCTAACCCAAGCACAATTTGGACCAATAGATGGGTAATCAGAAATTCACCCCTGGTCTGGCACACATATTGCTGATGGACATAGGCAGTCAGTAATTCACCCCCTATATAAATTACATTTGTGGGTCACATTTGGGTAGCACAGCTAGTCTTACAAGGGCCATAGTGGTTATTAGCCTAGCATACTCTATGAACCTATGAACATCTGCAAAGTAAATGCAAAAAATGATCGGACCCAGCACAGAGCTTTTAAGAACTTTTTGTGGAGGTGGTATATTCTATCCATACCTCGCAACTGTACAGATTTTTGCAAAATGTCCACATTTTGGTTTCATATTTTTGGTCTGTTTTTTTCATAAAATTGTGTTTTTCTGGCAAATTAGTGGTAAATAATTAAAGACTAAAGTTCGAAAATAACAGACATTTGATTTTCAGACTTCATATCCTTCAGAAAATTCATGCCATTTCAAAAAAAGTTATTCTGTCAACTTTCTAAGTTTGTAAGAGCAAGGTTTAAAAATTGTCCCTTTGTCCCACTTTTATTTATGGCTTTTTGTCCAGATTTCTTGCTCTAAGAGGTTGCAAGGTATGATCCTATGCTAACTTCCTGTATGTTATCTGAGAGCCATATGGCTATCCAGTGTGTAACATACGGGTTAGTGTCTAGTTCTAGGAGCTTGTTTACCATGTCTACGTGCCTTAATCAGATCAAGGTATGCAATACACACCTTTTTTCCCCTCATCTATTCCTTGGTGACCTTTTCAAAGAAGTTTTCCAGGTTGAGTAAGCATGATCTGCCTTTGATGAACTCAAACTGGGTTGAATCCAGTGTCTTATGGTTTCCTATATCATTATTAATCATATCCATGATAATTATTTTATGGCTTTGCATATGGGACTAATTAGATTTATGAGATTTTAGTGCCCAAGGTCTGTTGTTGGGCCACCCTTATGTTGATAGATGACTCCTGCAGTTCTCCATTAACACAGCACAAAGAATGTTTGGAAGCTATAGTTAAATAGTGACTCCATAGGTCCATATAGGTCAAGTTTCATACTATTTTGGATATTATCTAGGCCCATCAATGTGGTGCTCATAGCTGTAGAAAGTACATTTAGGACCTGCTTCCTAGTGATATTGGGTAGGGGTGCTAAAAATGGAAGTGAATTAGTTGCCCAGCAGATTTGCTATACCTTCCAGCTCTTTGTAAGTGGTTCCATTAATCACTTCTGTGCACTGTTCTGTAAAGGTTTTGAGGTTTCAGATAGAGTTAAAAATTTGTGTTTGACCTTGGCCTAGGCGGCTATCTTTACCTCAAAACTGGCTTCATTGTTTGTTTAGCCTGACAGGAGGGTTTTTATACTGCAAGATATTACACTTCCTAATTTTAGTTATGACTTTTTTTCTTTTGTTGTGCAATCTGTTTATATTCAGATTCCATCCATGGCTTGTTTTTTGAGTTTATTCTAGGCTTGTTTCTGGTAGACACATCTGTCTCTGTTTGTCTAGTAACATGATAGTTAAGGGTTTCTGTGCACAATTTCTGCATGTTCTGCAACAGCTGTGTTCTGTGAGATTGGAGAGGCTGAGTCATATTATTGTTTAATAATAGGTAGTTTGCTTTAGATCTTAACTGCTACAGGATTTGCTGGGGTCACAGCATTGATTTGTATTTCAATGGCATCAGCATTATGGTCTGACCTTACTAGAGAGAACATTACACTAGAGGGTGCAGCATTTGACCATCTTTGTGAGTTCCAGATCCAGCATGTCTGCATCCCTAGTGGGCAAAATGCATTAACTTGTCCAGGGTGTTTACAAAGTCCAGGAAACTCTGGGCCTGCAAGTTTGGGGTCACGTAGAATTCCCAGCTTGTTGAAGCATAAAGACGCCATGAATATGGTAATAGGTTGAATGAAAGTTTCTGCAGTATGCCTAAATATGAAATGTAAGTTTTCATGAGTCAGAGATGATTTATAGTTTGCAATGATATGATATGGGGTTCTCCTATGGTAATCTGGACATGGAGAAGCTCAATCACATCATCCTGTTTGACCAGCCTTGAGGTGTGTTTGTTTTTGATGCAGATTAAGACACTTCCACCTTTCATCCCTGCCTGTGCAGTAGTTGGTCTAAAGGTGTGAAAAGCATTGTATTCTTGCACTGCCGGGGTGCTCTCCGCAGGCTTAAACTACATCTCAGTAACTGTACAGATATCTCAATACTCCAATGTGAGGAGAGGAGAGCTTGGCAGGAGTGGAGTTTCTTGTTTTTGTTCTTTTCATTGAGCAGTAACACCTTTAGATTCCATTGGCTTGATTTGGAAGGTTTTTCAATGTGCTATTGCCTTAAAAAAAGGCACTATGAGGGAGAAAAAAGTTTTAACCAATATTCAAAAGCCTAGCAAGGGCAGGGCAGACCATCCTTGGCAAAACTACATAGCTTGTTGATCATATCCTCTCATGCAGACAAACATTGTATACTTCAAACTCAATCATCTTCTGTTCATATAGTGACACCCTTCTTGGTGAAGTTAGAATGCTTCTCGGTGCTAGGATAATACCAGCCTTGAACACAGCCTGGTAACTCCATAATGTCTCTCTTGATATATTCCAGGGAGGTACATCTCAGGTCATTTGCATCCATATGGACTATAACTGAGTCATACTGGTACTTGTAGTACAATGACCTGAGTGTGTGAGAGACTTGGTGGATCCTGACCTCTGAGAGGCAACCAACCATGATTTTCACCTTGTTCCACCTGGTGAGTGTGTGTGTGTGTGTGTGTGGGTGGGGGAGGGGGTTATATATCTCACAGTGAAGTCTCCTGTGGCTGGAGTATTGGGTAGTGTACCTGGCTGTCTTATGGGTTTTGTAGGTAGTTGAGGCTCCATGGGGTATGGCTGTATGTGTGGTGTTGGCTGTTATTTCTGCAGAGTCTTATATTGGCCTATGTGTTAGGTCCATACTATGTGTGGTAAGTGTAGTGTGTGTGTTACTGATGACCTGATTGTTATTTTGAGGGGTTGTATATGTGAGTTTTGCCTCCAGTGACATTTTGTAATAAAATCTTATATATACTTTATCGGTTTCTAAGAATTAGCTGGTAGTCAGTGAACATGAAACAATTGCTATATTGTCTGCTATATTGTCTCTAGATGCCCCTATCCACCACTGGATCTACTTCATATGGTCAACATTTCAGAATGTCAACATTCATATGGCCGAGACCATATGATCGATATTCGAAATGCCAACCATAGAATAAAAAATAAAAAACACAAAAAACTTGCCTTCACGCTGCTAGCAGGGGGGCTACGCCCTTTCGCACCTCCCGTAGGAGGCTCCCCCATACCCCCCAGAACTTAAATATACCAACTGTGAGATTGCACTACAGTACGGAAGATGGAAATCTTTCCATTCCAAACTGTACGGAGATGCCGGTTCCGCATGGTCGACATTTCAAATGTCGATCATGTGGTCTCGGCCATATGAATGTCGACATTCTGAAATGTCAACCATGTGAAGGGAACCCCCACCAGTATGACAATGGAGAAATTAAGAAAGTGCATATGCATAATGTCAGGTCCTTCTAGGTGAACTATGTACATGTGTGGAAAGAGGGGTTAACAGACAGATTGGGTGCTTTTGAGGCTAAAAGCAAAAACTAAGCTATATTGGAATAGATTCATTTGGCAGTGCTCTTCAGTGCACAAACTGGTTGTTGTATGTGCAACTGAGTTACTGAACACAATTTTAGAGGTACTTTTATAAGGAAAAACTGGGGGCACTGTTAAACACCAATAGCCCTCTGGCCAATGGAACAACCTCACTTTAAAACTCCCTGTGCTTTTCCCAACTTGGGCAAACCAGGCTACCCCCTTCTGCCATTAGTTGAGTAATCCCTAGTCTTCTTAACTTAAAGATGCACAAAGGTTAGTTAAAAGTGAAAAGCAAGTAGAAACCAATTCGACAGCTAGCTAAGACAACACCTTTACAGTGATTTTCAAGCAATTAAACCCACAGCAAGGATACTGGAAAACAAATGCAGTTTATTGCATTTATCTACATTTTAAGACTGTAAATAATTCAGGGCAACTGTGCTACACTTGCAGTTATTCCAGTAAAAGTATTTATCTCAGAGTTTTTTATGCATTTAGTCTATCCAAGCTGAGTACACAGGCAAGGATGTCAAGCATTGCTGAGCTCTGTGGGAATGAGACAAGGGGCTCTCAAACATGACATTTATAGACACAGTATATCAGTAGGGGCTGAGACAGACAAGAATGGGGGAAGGCAGGAATATGACAAACAAAAATGTACTGGAATGCAACTTTAAGCAGGCTAATAAGCAGAATACAAGACTCGAGCAGCAAACTGGTATGTAAACTGTATAAGCAGAGAAGCATAAATCTTGCAGTAAAAATTACAGTTCTGTCTTTGTTGCAGTCCCACTACAGTCTAAGACACCAGACTAGGCAGAAATGTACCAGAAGCATTGTTTATGGAAAAATACAATACTAAATAACTGAATGAGGCCAGGATCCAGGAGGAGTTCACAATTATCCCACAACTGCAAATAAAACTACAACACCAAGACCCCAGAACAAGTTCAACATGCAAACTGCTCATTTTTTTCAAGTAATCCTACTTATGGAGATGGGAGGGAACTGCAATGTTTTTATGCATAAACAGTGTTCAGATCTTGTAATAATTCACAATTCTCCCAAAATTACAATTGAAGCTACAAGATTGAGGTCCCAGAACAGATAATAATGCTAACAGATGTTTTTGACCTAAACACAAAAATGCAGAAAAGTACAAATAATAATGATAGTATCACCACACAAGTCACTACTATAAGTGCAACTGAAAATATTTAAGGAGAATTGAAATAAAAGCTATTTTCTTCCCTTTTTTGCTAAAAAGCTCATTTCTCATAGTTCAGGGCTTTCCACACTGCTCAGGATCTTTAATAAAAGACATTGAGTGGGCACAGCTCTGTGCTGGTTATAGCACACTAGCTAGAAAGGGATCTAATCAAATAAAGACAATAGTGGAGTGGTTTGTGTCTTCAGAACCTGTAGCAAGGTTTCACACTTTTTGAAGCATGAATGTATTTATCTGTGTATTATAATCTTGTACTTTATTTAGCTAAACAGTAACCTATATGGGACCAAGGTAGAATTCTGGTGCTGTTGTGTTTGACACTCAAAAGTACAGTCTCCTAGCATGACTAGATGATTTGTATGCTAATTAAAAGATTGCAGTAACTTAGAGAATTCTATTATGCTGAAGTTCAGTAATCCTAGAAATATATACCAAATGTAAATTTGTACATATTCCAAGGCCATTAGGTCTCATGATCATTCTTGTCTTCCCAGAATCTTCCATCAGGCAACACCTCCTTAATCACCAGGAGGGTCATACTATTCAGTCTGAATGGAGAGATGATACATCAGCAAGCAAAGGAGAGCAGTATTGCTGAAATTGAATTCATCCTCAAGTCTTGATGAGTACCTTCATGAGGTGCACCCTGTTTTTCACAAAATCTCACCAAGACGACACTGATATATAGACTGTATTTATATAGCATATATCATGAACAAAAGTAGGTCAAAAATTAAAAAAGACAGCTGGGTGCACAAGACCCAGGATAAAAAAGTGCCAAATCCTGGTAGGCGCACTGGTGCCAGGACCAGAAAAATGACAGCGTAGAATACTCAAAATACAAAACATTCCTACAATGGGGCCAGGTCAAGCCCAGGAAGAGGAAAGGCCTGTTGTAGAAGGAAGTAGCAGTCCACAAAAATCACAAAAACTGAAAGGCTAAAGAAGAGCCATAAAGACAATAAAGTGGACTATTGAGGATAAGTAAGAAATGATGTATTGTTACTATCATGCAAAAAGAATTTTCAGACACAAGATATACAAAAAGATTAAGAGAGAAATTAGAGGAAAGAAAAATACTTCAACAAGAAAAACTGTTAGAAGCCTGAAGCAAAAATTTGTGGTTCATTAATACAATAGATTTGTGAAAAACAGTATATAGACTAATAAACTTTGATCTGTTTGGAAAAAGAAGCATCTGAGGAAGTGCAAAAATATAAACACCAAAACCTAAAGAGTTTTGAAAAGTATAAAAAAGAAATATGGACTTGGGAAAGAGATATTTGATATGGTGCAATATTAATGAAAAGGCAAACACCAAATTAATCAATATAAAGAAGACAAGCCTCAAAGATATTCGAAGAGAAATACAGGCAAAGGCATCCAGATGTGGAAAATTTCACAATAAAAAAATAACATCACAAAGAGAAAATGAAGAAAAAAAGATTAGTAAAGAAGAAGTAAAACAACCAAAACGTGAAGTTATAGAGTGTGCCTGCGAAGTGAAGGGTTTGGTGTAGAACGTTGGCAACAGGTTCGTTCACAGTATGATGGAACAAGTGCCCAAAGTAAGGAGAAACAGGAAGATCAGGAGACATCTGAAGAAGAAATATGGACATGCAAAAGAAAAAGAGATTTAATATAGTGTAATATCTATGCAAAGGAAAAAGCAATACAAAAAGAGCAGCACCAAAGATATTTGAAGAGAAATACAGCAAAATAATCCAGACATGGAAATCTTTCCAGTACAAAAAATAAGAAGACAAAGAGGAAAAGTAGAAAAGGAAATCAGTAATGGAAAAGTTAAGGAAATAGAAACTGAGGTTACGAAGTACCTGCAAGTGAATGGTTCAAAGTAGAAAATCTAATTCAGAAAGGACCACAACAGGATAGAGCAACGGACATCCACACTAAGGGGAAACCAGTGGAATGGGAAGCAATTCAGGTAGCTACGGTGGTGCAGCATTTAGCGTTACTCCCTCACATTGAGAGGTTCTCCGGTTTGATCCTTGGCTGGGGTGCCTTCTGTGCAGAGTCTGCATGCCCTTCCTGTGGTCATGTAGGTTTCCTCCGGGTTCTCCGGTTTCCTCCCAAAAACATGCTTTAGGTATATTGAACACTCTAAATTGGCCCTAGGCATGAGTGTGTGCATGTGTGTGCCTTCTGTGAAAGGTCGGGCTGGCAAACTGACACCGTAAAACTCCACTGCCGATCATGAGCAGACAGGTGATCCTCTGTGTTGACCCCTAACTGGGAAAAGCCAAAAGAAGAAGTGGAATGGGAAGCAATTGGTCAGGTGCCATATGAAAATATTTTGTAACCTTCCACAGGAAACCAGTATAAATGTTCACTTGAAGATGGACAGTAAGGGAAGGAACAGGAAACTCTGACGCAGTCAATGTTGAGGAGTGATAGATAGTGAGTTCCCATATGACAGAGCAACGGATGACACAGGATTAAATTGAAGAGAATGTGCCACAGGAAGATGCTTTAGAACTTTCTATAGAATGCCCGCAGGAATTGGAAAACAAAAAATGTGCCCTTAGTTTAGAAGAAAATGAGCTAAGAGAAGAGTTGCTTGATTTAATAGAGATAGATAGACATATTAAGATCAATGAAAGAAATAGACTGCAGAAGGTAAATAAAACCCAAAAAGTCATAAGTGTGATAAAACAAATGAACACAGTAATTAGGACTGCCTATGGAGATCCATGTGATGTAACAGAAGTAAACAGGATATATTACTGTGCAGCTAAATTAATAACTGATAAAGTTCTACCACAAGAATACAGGGTAGTGAGGGAAAGGAAGGGGAGAAATCGAATACCATCATGGAAGTATGGAACAGAGAAAACTATAAAGCAATTAAGACAAGAAGCATCACTGTTAGAAGGCCTGTATAGAAGAGGAAACAGATCAACGAAAATATTTAGAAAGATAGATGTGATTATGCAGTATTCAGAACAGATCAGGATCTATCGTGCACTATCGCAAAAAACAAACTAAAAATCTCAGCACAGGCAGAAAAGCTTAGATGATTCGTAGATAATTATAAAGGGAAAGTACAAAATAAGTAATTTATTGACGACCCAAAAATGTTTTATGGAGAACTGGGAAACGAGGTACAAGGAACTGAAAGACCACCAAAAAAGGAAGAAATAGATATATTTTGGAGAAGCATTTATGAAGATCCTGTGGAACATAAAGTTGATAAATAAATAGAAGAAGTAAAAGAAAGAATAAGAAGTTTAAAGGTACAGGATATGAAATGGGATGAAGTAACAACCAGATACATTGAAACAAAGTTAAGAAAAGCCTCTAACTGGAAAACCCCAGGCTCAGATGCAGTACCTAACTTTTGGTTAAAAGTATTAACATCAGATTTAGCCATTCGTAAGAACTATTTATATGCACACACAGAAAAGACACCAACCTGGCTAACAGGAAAAAACAATGCTCCTACTTAAGAGTGAACTTACAAGCTAACTTAAAATTATAGACCAATAACTTGCTTTCTGATGACATATAAACTATACACTGGAATTGATGCCAACAGAGTTTATAGTCATTTAGAAGAAAACTCAATTGTGGCAATTGAACAAACAGGCAATAAAAGAAAGTCATATGGAACAAAGGATCATTTGCTGTTAAATAGTCATACTGGAGAACTGTAAAAAGGGGAAGAATCTAAGTATGGCATGGATTGGCTACAAAACAAGCACTTGATAGTACCCCACATTCATGGATAAAAGAGGGCTTAAAATGTATAAAATATACCCCACACTGATCGACTACATTATAGTGACCATGAAACAGTGCCATAGCACTTTGCAATTAAGTTGTGATAAAGGTCAAATTATTATCCCATGGATAAAAATTCAAAGGGGGGATATTCCAGGGTGAGTCTTTGTCACTGATGCTGTTCTATCTTGCCCTTAACCCATTTAGCTGTCTGCTTAGGCCATGGCTATAATTTAGCTCCTAGAAAACAACAAAGTATAAAGACTTCTCATATTGTCTTTGTCGATGATTTAAAACTGTATAGCTCATCAGATGAGGAACTGAAAGCACAACTGCAAGGTATCAAAACTTCTTCAGTTGATGTAAGAATGTCATTTCGCCTTGATAAATGTGCAAAAGCAACCTTTAAAGCAGGGAAAACTGCAGCACCAAGAAAATATCAGTTTGGAACAAGAATGTGGTATAAAAGAACTTGAGCAAGAGGGAGTGCATAAATATTTGGGAATTGATGGAGTATCAATAATAAAACATGTACAAATGTGAATAAAAGTTAATAAGGAATACTTTAGAAGACTTAAATTAATCCAAAAAACTGAGATGACATCTAGGAACAAAATTCAAGCTATAAACCAATTTGCTCTTCATGTCCTAACTTACAGTTTTGGAGTGACTGACTGGCCCCAAAAATGTTGGATAGATTAGACAGGAAAAGAAGAAAGGTGCTTCATGCTCACCAAATGATTTATAAAAAATCAATGCATACCAAGATTAAATATTCACTGTTCCAAAGGAGGTAAGGGTCTCTTTGAAATTGATTACATGTATAGATCTGCAATTGTGGGACTGCACACATCTGCTGACCTCACAAGACCCCAATGTAGAGAAAGTTTTGAATCATGAGGAGAACAAATCTAAGATGACTTCTCTGCTTAATCTAGTGGAATCATATTGACGTCAAGCAGGAATGGAAATCAAACCAAAAGTAGATAAAAATCAGGCAGCAACTGAATATGCCAAAAAACAAAAGAAAGAATATAAGGTGGAGGACCAGATGAGAAGGCAAGAACTGTAGAACATGCATAAATATAGTTTAATGTATAGAAAACTTATAAAAGAACCTCATGTTGATCAGGATCGAATGCAGGAATGGTTAAGGAGAGGCAAATTCAAACCAAGAAATGAAAGGTTTATATTGGCAGCCCATGATAGTGGGCTACGTACACGTTGGTTGACAAAGTCCATTAAACATGTTGGAGAACAGGACAAATGTAAGATTTGCAAAACAGAACTGAAAACAGTTGCACACCTCGTTGCTGGTTGTGACATACTAATGGCAGGAGGACTTTATACTGAAAGGCATAATAATGTGGCAAGACTGTTACACTATGGATTGTGCAAACATTATGGCATTGAAGTGACTGAAAAACACTGGAAACATGAGCCACAAAGCTCAAAAGATAGATGCTAGAAAACCAGATATAGTGGTCCATGAAAAAAGAAGACAAAAATATCATTGAACATTGAAATCACCACACCCAGTGACTACAATTTCTTGCATACAGAGACACACAAGGTCATAAAGTATCAGGATTTGCAGGCAGAAATGAGAGCAATGTGGAAGAAAGATACCAGACAGTTCCAACAGTAGTTGAAGGAGTCATTAATGGGCACATTGCAGGTGCTGAGAAGAGCACTTCTGGCTGACTTCAAAGACTGAAACAATACTAATTTCATGAACTTTAATCATACTTTGAATTAGGAATGGGGTCCATTCCAGTCATGGTATTAGAAACCCAAAAGACTGGGAGAAATTAAAAAGGAGTCAATCTTGGAGTAAATTTGTGGACATCTATCTTTGTAAATACCCATCCAATCATCTAGTTTATGTTTAAAGTAAGATAGTGAGTCACACTGCTCATCATATGGGGAATTTTATTGCAGAGGTTACACTAGGTGATGTGGGGTGAAGCTCCCTGAAACAAAAAAACTTTCATGTTTTGAGTTTCAGTTTTTGCTGCTTCATTAAAAACTCACACTTTACTGTTTTCATTATTGCATGTTAATTATATGTCAAGTTTTAGTCATTTAACATAGCTTGCATCAGGGCTGACCTTTGGTCACTTAGTACCCTAGGCAAAAGGGCTCCACAGAACCACCCCCCACACAAACCAGTGCCCCTATCCTGATCTACCTATACCATCCAGAGTAATGAAAAAGAGCCCCTGCTAGAGCAGCACCCTAGGTGGTCGACTAGTTGGCCTATGTCTAAGACCAGCTATGGCTTGCATTCTTGAATTTCATATACACTTTTCTTTACCCAAATGATGTTTGCCACAACCATTATCAGTTATGACTTTGTAAGATCTCTACCTATTGCATTCTTTATGGTCCCAGCCTAGTAATTTATTCAACACTGTGCCTCCAATGGCCAAACTATACCATGTTTCTTAAAACCTACAGCTTATAGCCAGCATACCCTATAACTGGATATGCTTCAGTAGTTCAAATATGAAACTGATTATGCAACTACACAAACTTTGTGGGAAATAAATTTTACCAGTGACCAGTGTGCTTCTTTGTGGATGTTATTTAACTTGTTTCTATGCATGCACAATGAAGGCTGAAAGTATTACATTTCATGAACATTACCCAGCAATTAACACTGACTGTTTATACAGAACTGGATTCAGTATTCTCTAAATGGTGCTTCATCAAGAGCTGCATATGATCTTATCTTCTGATACCCCCAATGCAAGCTTGCCTTTACCCATGGATAAACACTATCAATTGGCAAACCCACCACAAAGACACACACACACACACACACACACACACACACACACACACACACACACACACACACACACACACACACACACACACCTGCCTTATATTCTGGAAGAAGAAAGATCTTTACATGATTAATCATTTCTTGCACAAATTCTAATCATCTAGGTGTGTCATTTAATTTGTTGGTGTCACATTTGGGAACTTTCCCTCTTTCTGGCCCTTTGAAGACATGTATGCAGACTGTATTTTAAGAACTGTGTGAACTTGCTTCTTTTCCTTATGATCAGTTTTGTCACAGATGATTAAAAATTTTAATCTGATGAAATAATATAGATTCACATATTTATGTGAGCCCTTCATTAACTCTTCATCACTGAAATATTAGGTCAATATTATGATGTCTCTTCATTGACTAGTAAGTCCATTTCACATTGCAAACACACATGCAAAGATGCGCATGGAGAAAAACACAAGTGCCAGCCTTTGTGTAGCTGAGTGAATAAAGTTAAACCTTTTCTATTAGACTGGCATACAGCCCTTTGTAGTGTTCTTTTATACTGTACATGCTACAGACCTCTGACACTCTCACATGCTTCTACATTGCATTGTCACCCTTGAATTGTAATCTTGCCTGAGAGGGGCATCGGTTGGCACTGAATTTGAAATTTAAATTTTACATGCTTCAGTTAAATTTCCCAGATTTTGACTCAGCTGTATTATATAGATTCTGCAGTGTACGCTTTAGTTTTATTACATACAAACTCTCTATAGTAGTGACTGCCTTTCCTGTAAAACTTGTATTTAATTTTTAAAAAGAATATGCAATTTAAACAAAATTTCTGCTTCCATTTCTCTTGAATCTTGAAAAATCATTCTGGATTTTTTGTCCTATTTATTTTCAATGATATTTGCCTGTTGACTTTATTTTTTATTACTTTTGTCATCATGAACACTGCTGTTAACAGCTGTTGGCTGTAGCTTTATTGGAATGTCATAGTTATCAGCAATCAACAGGTCTAGTCTCTCATTTCAAAGCTGCAGCAGCTCTGGGACCCTGGCCAAGTTGTATTCTGTACATTTGGTATGTACAACAGCACATGGTGAGTGGTGACCTATCAACAACAGAATGTTCTAAGCATAACATTCTAATAATTCCAATGCTGTGACCTAAAGAACCGCTGCTAGAATAAAATACTAACAATTACAAATACTACGATTAAAATTATTTTATAGATTTCTAATCCATATTTAATATATTTTGAGGACAAAGTAAACTACAAAGCAGGATTCAAGTTTATATAGCTTTAACTCAGCAAAAAACTCAAATGAAGAGGGCATTTCACTGCAACAGAAATACATGGTGATTGGCAATAATTTCCAATGGTATTTTATGAAGTGTTGTATCATATTTCCAAGATTTTTCAGTAAGGTAATGATTTTACAGCAGATGAGATGTTGTGTCATTCGGCTTTTCCCGGTTAGAGGTCGCCACAGTGGAACTCCGGTCTGCTAATGATTGGCAGTTGATTTTTACATACGGAGTTGCCAGCTCTGCCACACAACCTTCAATGAAGGTACGCCCATTCACGCATGTCTCCACGCAGAAGCCACTCTAGCTGAGAATCGAACCGGACAGCGTCTTACTGTGAGGCGAAAATGCTACCACAGCACCACCACCACAGCACACTTTATAGCAGATGAGATAATGAAGTTAATCAGCAGAGCTGAGTAGTCAGTATATTAGCAATTATACCATGATCTCCCCAAAACGTGCACGCTGATTGGCCAGCGTGCCCGTTGTAAATCGAGTTATACTAATGGAAAAAGGTCCGGTCGCCCGGACTTTTTTCCATTAGTATAACTCGTTTTAAACACTGTCTCGCTATGTTAAATGGGTTTAACATAGTGAGACAGCTTTAAAATAAGCAACGGAGATCTCCGTTGCTTATTTTAAAGCTGTCTCGCCATGTTAAACCCATTTAACATAGCGAGGCAGTGTTTTAACGGAGAAAGCAAGATCTCCGTTTTTTAGTGTTGCTATGTTAAATGAGTTTAACATAGCGAGACAGTTTAAGATAAGCAACGGAGATGTCCGCTGCTTATTTTAAACTGTCTCGCTATGTTAAACTCATTTAACATAGCGAACATTCAAAAAGCAACGGAGATCTTGCTTTCTCCGCAGCTTTTGCTCACAGCTCTGATGTACGCGCAGGCGCGCAGTACATCAGAACTGCCGCGGATGCCAGACATCTGCGGAAGGGCAGTAAACAGGCATTATACTATGCCATTATTTAAGAAAAGTAATAGTTTATTTTCTTAAATAATGTCATGAGTATAATAGCAATAACCACTTCTGGTGTGGTAATGCTAATTACCCACGGTTGGCTTTATGGTCCTCGGCTTCGCCTCGACCAAACCACGCCAACCGTGGGTAAATTTAGCAGTACCCACACCCAGGCGTGGGTTATTGCTATAATAATGCATTGTTGACATCTGTTATTTGTTCTCATTTTGTTGTAAGCTGCTTGAGCTTTTAATTTCATGTAATTAACTTTTATTTCTTAAACAATATACAACATTGTGTTGTTTGATTCTATGTTGTAACCACTTTGTTTTATTATTGCTCGGTTTAATTTCTCCAAATTTTTTGGGTTTCATGGACCAAATTCCTAAGTCAACGTATGATTAAAGTTTATGAAATAAGTATTGTTTCAGTCTTTGATGTTAGACAAAAATGCTCATCGCAGCATCAACAATGTGCGCATAATTTACTCCTTCTGCTCATACAGAGTTACATGTATTGGTAGTGTATCTAAAGACTGTAAATTCTTTTTTATGAGACCCATTTCTCCTACTACAAATGAGGCTTGGCAACAAGCCAAGTTATCCTGAGACAGCTTCAAGGGGGTGTTAGGTTGATATTAATGGGAGTTCAATGGGCTGGGGAGGTGAAAGGGTTAAATGGTGGGAGGATTGATTGGAAGGAAATGAGATAAGGGTGGGAGGTGCTTAAGGGATTTAGATGAGTGTAGCTGGGCAAGTAATCACATTATGGTGTGAACTTGCTACTGCAAGTGTTAACGTCCATGATGACCTGTGGGTACTGTGGTGCAGGTAGGCCTCAGACTACTTTTAGTTGAGAATTGGAAGTGGAGAAGTGTGTGGGTAGAGAAAATAGGGTGTTTTGGTCCTGGTGACTCTGTGCTAGTGAGATTTGTTTTCAGCAAGGATGTTTGAGCTGGACAAGTCTGTGTGTATTGGGGATGTTGTAGGCAGTCTGGCTCAGGTTTTCTTCTCACTTGTGCTGTGTGCTTTGCAGAGAGTGGCAGTTTCCTGGGTTCTTTCATGGGTTGGAAATTGGTGACATGCAGTGGTTTTGCCTTGCATGAGCAGTGGTGCTGGGTGTGTGAGTCGAGGTGTACCTCAACTGTCTTGACTTCCCCATTATTACACTAGCTTTACTTTTCCGGCAGTATTATTAAAAAACTAGCAATTGATCCCTTTTATTTCGGAAGATGTTCTGGTTTTAATATTGCAAGTAAGGTAAAAGCCTGTTCAGACACCCTACATGCATGTGAAACAGTATGGCGAAGTTTGACACTTTGGTGGATGTTTTTCTTGTGTGAGGAAGCCACGAATTGGAGGGGTTTCCCAGGCAGTGCAGTGAGGTGGGTGCTAACACAGGGACTGTCAAACAGTAACCTTCAACGTACCTTTGAAAGAAAACTGTTTATCAAATACAATGAAAGCTCCAATCATGTTAAAAGAATCGTGACTTACAACTGGAGCATTTAAATAAAACAATCCTATGATGTTTGAAATAGCAGAGTCCTGAGTTAGAGAAATGGGTGCAGTAGTTCTGGAATGTGATGGGTGGTGAAGTGCTTTTGGTGGGCAGTTTATTGTGCCACTTTCGCGGGCTTTGACTGAATAAGTTCGTAGCTAGCACTGCGCATGAGCAGCGTGGAGCTAACAGGCAGGGCCACACATTGTTTCCTCACACAAGCATGCACACACACACACACACACACACACACACACACACACACACACACAGACACACACACAAAAAAAAAAAAAAGACGTAAATGCTACATGTGTAGTATGACGATTCTCCTGCAGGTCTAACGAACCATCTTCCCTTGTGAGCCGACTGCGCATAAGGGGATGTGTTATGTTTGATATATATTGGGGAAAAGTGCTAATTTAAAGAAAATACAACACAAATGTTTATGCCCTGGCAGAAATTTTAGTGCTCCAGACCAGGCCTTATTTTATTTCCTATGATGTTATTCTGGGATAATTAGCAAACTATCACTTATCAGTATTACATGCTGGTTTAGTTGCGGAAGCAGTTTTGGCATTTGCAGGGAATGAGGTGGTTTGGCAGCAGCTGATTGGTCAAGCAGAAGCTGTTTGGGTCCATGGATACCTTTTCGTGGGCTGCAGGCTGGTTTTGGGTCATGGCGGTGACACGGGGGTGTGCAGAGGGGTACCAGTTGGCTGGGGATGCATGTTGAAGTGGATCAAAGGTGGTGAGTACTTCTGATGGTGGTTTCCGGAAGTTTGCCAGTTGGGGTGTGTGTGTTTGTCCTGTGGATGCCCTTTGGCAAGCAGGCGCTGGGGTACCATATGTATTAAAAAAAAAAAAACGGATATGTGTAATAGTGTAGACTAGTCTTGGACAAGTACATGATGTCAGTGTGCTTGGATGACCTACTTTGGCCTCGGGAGGTTTGAGAGGGCAGGCATGGTTGACTATTTGGGTCTAGCTTATACTTACTGCTGCAGGGTATTGTTCATGGGCTGTGGGGCACTGTAGAGTGTCATTTATTTTCACACAGCCCTGGAGTTGTGTTGGACATTAAGGGAAGGCTGGGTAGTGTAGACTGCGGAAGAAGAGCCAGTTTACTTAACATTCATACCCCGCAATTGTCCCTGATTTTCAGGGATGTTATGTAGCCCTTCTCCTTAATCACTACTAAAGCTAGTGACTTTTGCAGGGAAAGAGGTGCTTTACAAATAATGAATGGAGGCAGTAATAGGACTTGTAGATTGCTTTTACTTCAGAGAGTGTATATTAATTTGTATGTCTCCAGTTAAAGGTACTGATATTTTAAAGTGTCTTGCTTTAAAGTGTCCCTGATTTAGGATTTTGATGGGGAAAATATAGTGTAAGATTGAATTAAAGAGTGCTTCAGAAGCTGTCCGAATTATACTGTACTGGGCCCTATTTTGTGCTTTTGCACATTAGTTATTTAAGAGGTATGAATGGTAGCCAGTGGAGCTGTTACTAGAAATAGGAAATTATGCATAGGGACATGGGTAGAGGCCTCCTGTCAAGGATCAGCATCCGCAGGTTAGGCATACGCCTGTTTGCAGGTGACTAAAACTAAGTAACAGTGTGGTTCTCAAGGTTTAACAGAATTGGTGACTTTTGCTTGGGATACAGGTGGTAACTTACACTTAAAACATAAGTGCAGTGATTATAGTTGCAGACGTTGCCTCTGGAGACATTTATTTATGCTGTAGATGTCAGCTTAATACTAAGTACCTATTGTCATCTATGGATTGGTTTACAGTTGTTGAGAGCTGTCTGTAATTCACTAACAGCTATATACATTCTATTCCTAGAGGACTACAGGAAGAAGGTTGGGATGAAGGAGTCTATGCAGTGGGCCACAGGCAGCAGGTTTATATATCATCCTATTAACAATGGTGATGGGTGGGGTCACAGGGCAGTTATGGTATATTGTTTGTTAAAAAATAAACAGACACATAATGCTTAGCAATTAAAGCAGACTGCTGTTCGGGTCATAATATAAATTTATAATGTGGGCGCTTTGTCTGAGGTTGAGAGGTGTTTTGTGGGTTTCTCATACCAAAGTTAATTGTCAGTTTGGTTCCTCCATTGTTCCTGGCTTTGCACAGATTTCTTGCTCAGGACAAATTAAAAATATAAAAATGTACATGCAGTACAGTAATAAAATAAATACATTATGATATTCTCTCCCACTGAAGCATGAAAGGTTTGCACTGGTTGATTCAGAATTATATGATTACCCTGGAAGTTCGTGCCATATCGTTTAACTGAATGCCTGCAGTTCTGAAGGTTGGTACTATGAATGCAGTATATTAAGTTCTATAGCTGGGTGCCACAGCACTCTGAGTAATATTATACTTTAATTTTCATCCTGGTATTTTGTGTTTAGGTAAGAATATTGTCAGAGTCACATCTCATTCTCAGTGGTGGTTTCTCACAAATCAATGACAAATCTTTGAGGAGTGAAGTTGAAATAATGACAGACATTTGAGTTTCACACTTCATACATTGATGTGATCCCCGGGGTGAATTTTCTATCTCCCATCCAATCATCAAGGTTCCTTTGAAGAGGGCCAAAGAGGCTTGACATGTATGGGCAGTCTATTCCAGTGTCTGGGAAGTCTCTGGGTTAGGAACCTATCCCTCCATCATGGTTTGTTCATGTTGATGACAAGGTTTAGATCCTTGGAGTGTGTGGCTGTGATACTTTTAATATATTCCACTGGTTCATTGGAAGCATTGCTTAAGTTATGGCTGCTTTGTCATAGATTGGAGTGTCGGTGATGCATTCCTTCCCAGGTTGGCAGGATAGGTTGTCCTTGAAGATGTCTTGGAATGTGTTATGCATTTTGGACATTTTACATGTCTTTTCTTTCTTGCAGATGGGGTCTTGGAATGCTGTGGCTGTAGTTTGGAATAGGTGGGTATATGGTGGAGCCTTCTTATTCTTATTTGAAGGTTTAATTTTGTCTTTTTTTTTGTAGATGATGGTGTGCCGAGTTCCAGTGGTGAGATACAGTGAGTTCACAGATGATCTGCTTTGGTGTCAAATAAGCGGTGTGGTCATTGGGTGAGTAATCAGAAATGGATAGGTTAAAAGGCAAGCACATTGATTTGGAAGAAGAAGAAACAACTTTTTGTTTACTCTAGAATAAGTATTATGTTTTATGACCTCGTTTGATTTGTGATACAGGATAATGTACAATCCATGGTAGAATTAAGAGTTTTAATATTTAAATATCATGGGATGCAGCGGTGCAGTAGTTTGTGTCATTTCACAGCTAGAGGTTCTCTAGTTTAATTCTCAGCCAGTTTTGTGGGCTTTGCGTGTCTTCCTTGTGTTTGTGTGGGTATCGCTGGGTACTCCTGGGTTTTCTTCCATGCTGCTAAGTTGCTAGTTATTTAATATTGGATATATTTGTATGGGGAGACATATAGATCACATACGTTAGATGGTAGTTATAGTGAGAATGGTTTTGCTGCATGTTTAAATCTGAATGTATGTTTCAGTGGAAGTTCTGATCACTTGGGTTGGCACATTGAGGTTACAGATGGAGTGTTGAGTAACAGTCAATGCCTTGATGGAAATGGACTTGAAAGATAATGGTTTTGTTTTGTGGATGTTTTAAGTGTTGAAGAGGCTATAGGGTAGTGGGTAATTTTATTCAATGGTCATTAAGGCACATTACAGTTGGGGCAGTGGTGATTTCTTGCAGATGTAGGACATGTTTATTTGGCCAGATGTGGGATGGGGATGGCATGTCACTAATCTTGTGTTGACCAGGTGGCATAGGACATTTTCATTCTGGTATAATCTGGTTTTGACCTGTGCCATAGGGCATTTTCAGTTTGGTATATTGGTGGCATTCAAGGGTATTGATAGAGTAAAGAGGGGTCAGACTGCTAAATGCCATCATGGGGTTTAGGTACCTTACTTTTGATATGGGTAGTTGGTGTTGGCAAGGCAGTTGTTAAATGGCATTTGAAGTTTTTCAGGTTCTGCATGTCACTGGGCAAGTAAAATGAATTGTTTGGGAAGGGTGATATGCAATTGCTTTAATTTGGTGGTTGGGGTTGAGTATTCTTGCTCCATTGGCAGGTGATGCTTTGGTAAGCATTAGGTAATTGCTAGGGGCTGGTAATGTCCTGGTAATTATTGTACACCGAATGATGTTTGGCCTTATCCCCTAAGGGTGGCTAGCTGATGGAAGTTGTTGGTGAGGGGGAACAGACTGGACAGGCTGATGGCGGAGAAGAGGGACAGGCTTGCCCTCTTCTGTTCCCCCTCTGGTGTCTGGTGGTGCATTTCAAGGAGTTTTGTTGAATAGATAAACAAGCGGAGGTAAGGACGCTGCTTATTTGGTTGGAAGGTAATTCAGTGGATGGTTTAGTAAGTGAGCAAAGGTATGGATGCTGCTTACTGGGTCGTATGAGCAGGTACAATGTCCTGATTAAGTGAGCAAAGGTATGAGCACTGCTTACTGGGTCGGATGAGCAGGTACGCTGTCCTGATTAATATTATAAACGTGTTTATAAGTAAAGTAAGTGAGCAAGGGTATGGATGCTGCTTACTGGGTCGGATGAGCAGGTACAATGTCCTGATTAAGTGAGCAAAGGTATGGGCAATGCTTACTGGGGCAGGGTGAGCAAGTACGCTGTCCTGATTAACATTGCAAAGATGTTTATGCTGTGTTTAGACTCAACTACACTATGTCCAGTTGTATTTAACAAATTTTGTAATCAGTTGTGTTATGGAAGTTTTAATAAATGTCATTCAGTGTGTTGTGTTTATTGAAGGGGACCGGGACAATGGGAACTGTCTGCTTATCTTTCTTCCACATTGCCCTCTTTTCTGCCTGCAAATCCTGGTATTTTATGTCTTTGTGTCTTTCTCTACATAAGACACTGTAATCACTGGGTGGAGCCATTTCAATGATCAATGCCACTTCTGACTTCTTTTCATGGACTACTACAAATGTTTTCTTGCATCTATTCTTTGAACTGTTGGTAATGGGTGATCCCATATAACAGACTTCGTCATTTTCTATAACGCTTTGTATTAATGTTTCCAATGTTTCTCAGCTACTTCAGTACAGGCTCTCTGCCACTAGTTTATCACACCCAGCAACAAGATGTGCAACTGTTTCCAGTTCTGTTTTATAGAACTTGCATTTGTCTGTTTCTCCCACATGTTCAATGCACTTTGCAATCCAGCTTGTACATAGTCCACTATCCTGGACCACTAATACTAACTTTTCATCTTTTGGTTTAAAGTCACCTCTCCTTAACCAATCCTGTATCAGATCTTGATCAACATAAGGACATGTTCCAGGAGTTTTCTGTATTTGCAACTATATCTATGCCTTCTTCACATGTCTTGCCTTCTTATCTGATACTCCTCCTTATATTCTTTTTTGCTTTTTAACACATTCAGTTGCTGCTTCATTTTTGTCTACTTGTGGTTTGGTTTCCATTCCCACCTGACATCGATATGCTTCTGATAAACAAAGTAGGAAGTCATCCAGGATTTGTTCTTTTCATATTTCAAAACGTTCACTATGCTTGGGTCTGATGAGGTCAGTAGATATGCAAACAGTATTACAATTGCATATCTATACATGTAATCAGTTTTGAGAAGGCCCATACCTTCTTCAGAATAAGAAATATATATCTATATATCTATATCTATCTATCTATCTATCTATCTATCTATATATATATATATATATATATATATATATATATATATATATATATATATAAATATAATCTTGCTATAAATTGATTTTTATATGTCATTTGATAAGTGTGAAGCATTTTTCTTGTTTTCCTGTCCAAATGTTCCAATACCTTTTGGGGCCAGTCTATCACCCCAAAACCGAAAGAACAGGAAAAGCAAATTGATGTATAGCTTGTACTTTGTTCCTAGATGTCAGGGCTGTTTTCAATTATACTTGTAGGCTTCTAAAATATTCTTTACTAAGTTTGTTTCACATTTGTGAATGTTTTACTGTTGATCCTTCATCATTTACCAAATATTTATACATTGCCCTTCAAGTTCCTTTATATCACATTCCTGTCCCAGACTGATATTTTCTTAGTGTTGCAGTTTTCCTGCTTTCAGTGTTGCTTTTGCACATTTTTCAAGACCAAGTGACATCCTTATATCATCTGAAAAAGTTTTGACCACTTCCAGTTGTGATTTTAGCTTTTCATCTGATGAAATATTCAACTTTAAATTATTGACAAAAAGAAAATGAGAAGTTTTTACACTTTGTTGTTGTCTGAGAGCCAAATTGTAACCATAACATAATCTTTTAAGTAGATAGCTTAATGGGTTAAGGGAAAGATAAAAGAGCAGCGGTGACAGACAGTAGAATATCCCCGTTTGAATTTTATCACTGGGATAATCATTTGTCTTAGCTGCAAAGTTGCCACTGTTTCATGATCACTGTAATGTAATTCATCAGTGTAGGGTATATTTTGTATATCTGTTAGCACTCCTTTATTCATGAATGTAGGATGCTGTCATATGCTTTTTTTGTATTCTATCCATGCCATACTTAGATCCTTCCCCATTTTATATTTCTCACTTTTACAACAAATGATCCTTTGCTTCACATGACTTTCTATTGTTATCCTTTTGTTCTATTGCCATGATCGAGATTTTTTCTAAATGACTATCAACTCTGTCGGAATCAGTTCCAGTATATAGTTTACACATCGTCAGAAGGCAAGTTATTGGTCTATAGTTTTTAGGATTGCTTGCAGGTTCACTATTAAGGAGAAGTGTTGGTGTCTTTTGGGGTGCGTATATAACTAGTTCTTGCTCAGGGCTAAACCTTTATGTAAAGCTGTTAATACTTTAATACTTTTAGCCAGAAGTTAGGAGGTCTATATTATAAAGCCAAAAGCTCTAAAGAGCAAATACAAGTACATTGACACAAAGAGCGATGTACAAAAATAGCGAAACACATATTGAGCAAAAATCAAAACACCGAACGTGTTTCTTGAAACAACAGTGCAATTCAGGTATATGTACATTAACTAAGTAAAACTAAAATAATACAGTTTTGAAGGGGGGCAAGCCCCCCTGCATCCCCACCCCCCCACTTAAATAAACCAACTCAAAGACCGCACTACAGTGGGGAAAATGATATACTTGTTTATCCCCAGGATCCCGCTGCTGGCCAAAGAAATATGTTCTCTGTTGTGATTTTTCAATACATGTTTCCCTATTTTTGTACATCACTCTTTATGTGTCGATGTACCTGTATTCACTCTTCAGCACTTCTGACTTTATAATATAGACCCAAAATTAGGTATTGCATTTGGGCCTGGGGTTTCCATATAGGAGCTTTTCTTAATTTTGTTTCAGTTACTCTAGCCATTATTTTATCTCATTTCATATCTTGTACATTTGAACTTCTTACTGTTTCTTTGGGTCTATGTTAAAACAATGAAAAGAATAACTATCGAACGCTCGGATGAGCGAAAACGCACATGATCGAAATCCTATTAACCCCCCTTAAAAATATATTCCAACTCCAAGATCGCATTACAGTGAGGAAAGGGCAAATTTTCCAATCTTCACAATATCGATGTCGATCATATGCGTTTTCGCTCATCCGGGCAGTCAATATTTATTATTTTCATTGTTTTAACATAGACCCATTTCTTTTACTTCTATCAATTCAGCATCTTTGTTATTTTCCACAGGGTCATCATAGATATTTCTCCAAAATGTGTTTATTTCTTCTTTTTTGTGTGATGTTTCAATCCCATTTGCTTTGTTTCCCAATTCTCTATAAAACTTTTAAGGGTCATCAGTAAATTGTTTAGTTTGTACTTTTCCTTTATATTTATCTGCATATCTTCTATGTTTTTCTGCCTGTGCTGATATCTTTAGTGTACAATAGATCCTGGTCTGGTCTGATACTGCATATTGCTTTTATCACATTTATCCTTTCTAAGTATTTTTGTTGATCTATCCCTGTTCTATACTCTTCTAACAGTGATGATTCTTGTCTTAACTGCTTCATAGTTTTCTCTATTCGATATTTCCATGATGACATTTAATTTCTGCCCTTCCTTTCCCTTACTGTCTTGTGTTTTTGTGGTAAAACTTTATCTGTTATTAATTTAGGTGCACAGTATATCACATGAATTTTTTTTAACAGTCTTAAATTACTATGCTCATTTGTTTCATCAGAAGTCTAACATTTTGGGTTTTATTGACTTTCTGTTATCTATGTCTTTCACTGATTTTAATATGTCTATCCATCTCTATTAAATCAAACAACTCTTCCATTAGATCTTTTTCTACTAAACAGAGGGCACCTTTTTATTCTCAATTTCCTGTGGGCATTCTACAGAAAGTTCCATAACATCTTCTTGTGACACATTCTCTTCAGCTGCATCTTGCATCATCTGTTGCTCTTTCATATGGGAACTCACTGGCATATCACTCCACAAAATTGACAGCATCAGAGGTGCCACCATTTCCTGTTCCTTCTCCTGCTGTGCAACTCCAACTGAACTTTTGTACTGGTTTCCTAATGAATGCTCCAATGTATCTTTATGTGACAACTGATCAGTTGCCTTTCCACCAGTTTCTCCTTAATTTAGAGACTCATTGTTCCATCATGCTGTGACATTACCAGAGATGGATTGTCTACACTAAATCCTTAACTTCACAGGTAATCCATAACTTCAGTTTCTATTTATTTAATTTCTCCATTATTAATCTTCTTTTCTATTTTCCCCTTTGTTTTCTTATTTTTTGTATTGTAAAATTTTCCATATCCAGATGCCTTTGCCTGCATTTCTTTTCAAATATCTTTGGTGCTGCTTTTTTGTGTTGATTAGTATATCTCCTTAACCCAGCCACTGGGGATGCACAAGCCAGTACATTTCTTTGTGCCGGTCCCAAGCCCAGATAAATGGGGAGGGTTACGTCAGGAAGGGCATCCAGTGTAAAACCTCTGGCAAATAACATATGTGGACAACAATACAGATTTCCATACTGGATCGGTCGAGGCCTGGGTTAAAAACAACTGCCACAGTACTGTTAGCCAACGTGGTGCTGGTGGAAATTGGGACACTGTTGGTCGAAGGAGAAGAAGAAGGGGAAGGCATGCCTGAAAGCAGAAAGAGAGGAGGAAGGTTAGGAGTGTAGTAGTGAGGGTAGGAACTTTGAATGTTGGCAGTATGACTGGTATAGGGAGAGAGCTAGCTGAGCTGATGGAGAGAAGGAAGGTTGATATATTGTGTGTGCAAGAGACCAGATGGAAGGGGAGTAAGGCCAGGTGTATAGGGGTGGGTTCAAATTGTTCTATCATGGTGTGAATGAGAGGAGAAATAGGGTAGGGCTTATCCTGAAGGAACAGTATGCCAAGAGTGTTTTGGAGTTGAAAAAAGTGTCGGATAGAGTGATGTTTATGAAGCTGGAATTTGATGATGTAATGATGAATGTTGTTAGTGCATACGCTCCGGAAGTTGGGTGTGTGATGGATCAGAAAGAAAAATTTTGGAATGAGTTGGATGAAGTGGTGGTGGGCATACTCAAGGGTGAGAGACTGGTGATTGGAGCGGATTTCAATGGGCATGTTGATGAAGGGAACAGAGGGGATGAGGAAGTGATGGGCAGGTTTGCTGTTAAGGATAGGAATGCAGAAGGTCAGATGGTAGTGGATTTTGTGAAAAGGATGGACATGGCTGTGATGAATATGTATTTTAAGAAGAGGGAGGAGCATAGGGTAATGTACAAGAGTGGAGGAAGATGCACACAGTTGGATTATATCCTATGCAGGAGGGCCAGTTTGAAGGAGATTGGAGACCGCAAAGTGGTGACAGTTAAAGCAGGCACTGTGAGCAGTGAAGAGTTACTAAATAGCTGGGTAACTACAGCAGAAATGGTAAGGGAGACAACTAGACAGGTGCTTGATGTGACATCTGGACAGAGGAAGGAGGACAAGGAGACCTGGTGGTGGAATTAGGAAGTACAGGAGAGTATACAGAGGAAGAGGCTGGTGAAGAAGAAGTGGGATTGCCAGAGAGATGAATAAAGTAGATAGGAGTAAAAGGAGATGAGGAGCATGGCAAAGAAAGAGGTGTGGAAGGCTAAGGATAAAGCATATGGAGAGCTGTATGAAAGGTTGAACACTAAAGAGGGAGAAAAAGACCCTGTACCGATTGGCTAGACAGAGGGACCGATCTAGGAAAGATGTGCAGCAGGTAAAGGTGATAAAGGATAGTGAGGGAAACGTACTCACAAGCAAGGAGAGTGTGTTGAGCAGCTGGAATAGTACTTTGAGGGGCTGATGAATGAAGAGAATGAGAGAGAGAGAAGGTTGGATGATGTGGGGATAGTGAAACAGATTAGCAAGGAGGAAGTCTGGACAGCTATGAAGAGGATGAAAAATGGAAAGGCTGTTGGCCCAGACGACATACTAGTGGAAGCATGGAGGTGCTTAAGAGAAATGGCAGTGGAGTTTTTAACCAGATTGTTTAATGAAATCTTGGAAAGTCAGAGGATGCATGAGGAGTGGAGAAAAAGTGTTTTGCTACCTATTTTTAAGAATAAGGGTGATGTGCAGAGCTATAGTAACTATAGAGCGATAAAACTGATCAGTCGCAGCTTGAAGTTATAGGAAAGAGTAATGGAAGCTAGGTTAAGAAGGAAGGTGATGATTAGTGATTAGCAATATGGTTTCATACCAGGAAGGAGCTCTACAGATGTGATATTTGCTCTGAGAGTGTTGCTGGAGTAATATAGAGAAGGTCAGAAGAACTTGCATTGTGTCTTTGTGGACTTGGAGAAAGCATATGATAGGGTGCATAGAGAAGAGTTGTGGTATTGTATGTAGATGTCAGGAGTGGCAGAGAAGTATGTAAGAGTTGTACATGATATGTACAAGGGTAGTGTGACAGTGCTGAAGTCTGCAGTGGGGGTGACAGATGCATTTAAGGTTGAGGTGGGATTACATCAAGGATTAGCTCTGAGCCCTTTCTTATTTGCAATGGTGAAAGACAGGTTGACAGACGAGATCAGACAGGAGGCCCCATGGACTATGGTGTTTGCAGATGTCATTGTGATCTGTAGTGAGAGTAGGGACCAGGTTGAGGAGACCCTGGAGAGGTGGAGATATGCTCTAGAGAGGAGAAGAATGAAGGTTAGCAGGACTAAGACAGAATATTTGTGTTAATGAGAGGGAGGATAGAGAAATAGTGAGGATGCAGGGAGTAGAGTTGGCGAAGGTGGATGAGTTTAAATATTTGGGATCAATAGTTCAGAGTAATGGTGAGTGTCGAAGAGAGGTGAAGAAGAGAGTACAGGCAGGGTGGAATGGGTGGAGAAGAGCGTCATGAGTGATTTGTGACAGATGGATACCAGTAAGAGTGAAAGGGAAGGTCTACGAGAGGGTAGTGAGGCCAGCTATGTTGTATGGATTGGAGACAGTGGCATTGACAAAAAGGCAGGAGTCAGAGCTGAAAGTGGCAGAGTTAAAGATGTTAAGATTTGCACTGGGTGTGACAAGGATGGACAGGATTAGGAATCAGTATATTAGAGGGTCAGCTCAGGTTGGATGGTTTGGAGACAAAGTCAGAGAGGTGAGATTGCGTTGGTTTGGACATGTGCTGAAGAGGGATGCTGGGTATATTGGGAAAAGGATGCTAAGGATGGAGCTGCCAGGTAAGAGGAAGGTCTAAGATAAGGTTTATGGATGTGGTGAGAGAAGACATGCAGGTGGTTGGTGTGACAGAGCAATATGCAGAGGACAGGAAGAAATGGAAACAGATGATCTGCTGTGGTGACCAGTAAAGGGAACAGCCAAAAGAGAAGAAGACTTTTTATATCTCCTTAGCATAAATATTACATCATATTAAATCCATAGTTCTTCTTAAGATGTCTCCCACTCCATCTGTTTCTGTTCACTTTGAGGACTATTTGTTCCATTATGTGATTTAACCCATGTTAGACTTTCTACACTAAATCCTTCACTTCTGAGGTATTCCATAACTTCAGTTTCTATTTGTATAACTTGTGCTTTACCAATTTTCTGTTC
The DNA here is from genome assembly GCF_019279795.1 of Protopterus annectens. Lineage (NCBI taxonomy): Eukaryota > Metazoa > Chordata > Ceratodontiformes > Protopteridae > Protopterus > Protopterus annectens. The sequence goes on along the minus strand of NC_056734.1, from coordinate 612,190,975 downwards.
TATGTTCCTTCTTTTTGATCTTATTTTTTGTTGTGAAATGTTCCATATCTGGGTACCTTTGCCTGTAATTCTCTTCAAATATCTTTGGAGATGTATTTTTTGTATTGGTCAGTTTGCCTTTCTCCTTTGCAAAAATATTGCTCCACATAATATCTCTTTACCATGTCCATGTTTCTTTTTTATACCTTTAAAAAATCTCTAGGTTTTATTCTTTATATTTTTCCTCAGTTGTTTCTTTTTCCAAAAGTATTTTTCTTTCCTCTAATTTCTCTCAATCATTTTGTATATATTCTATGTGGAAAGCCTGGCCTAACTCCATTATAGGAATGTTTCTGTGTCTTGAGGATTTTACACTCATTTTTTTCCGGTCCTGGAACCAGTTTGCACTTTTTTATCTCAGGACTTGGGCACCCAGCTGCCTTTTTTGTTTCTAACCTACATCTGTCCATGATATATGCTATATAAAATTCAGTCTATATAGCTGTATCATCTTGGTGAGATTTTGTAAAAACAGGGTCAACCTTGTGAAGGTACTCACCAAGACTAGAGGATAAATTCAATTCAGTCAATACTTCTCTCCTTTGCTTGCTGATTTTATCATCTCTCCATCCAGACCCCAATAAAGTAAACATATTGTAGTCGTGCCTATATTTTTTGGGTCATGCCTACCCAGTTAAAGAAACATAAATAACACTATAGAGATGGTGGCTAGATTATAATATACATGAAGATATATCATATTAAATATTTCTACGGTATGGCTCAATGATCATAAAATATATTGCAGTACCAGTCTGGTAAAATTCAAAATAATGTAGATGAGAAGGCATTTAGGATTTCTAGACATGGGAACAGTAGGAAAGGGTGATAATATGTTTGAAGATCAGGTTATTTGGCCTTCTTAGTAGTTTTGAGCCTTGTATGCTTAAATTAGAAATACATTTTTAAATTTATTTTCAAAATGCATCTAAACAGACATGACAAAACTGACATAAAATGCAAGAAATGGGCTCAACTAAATTAAGGGGCAGTGAAAATGTTTTATCTTCCAGTAATGCTTCCTGTGCAGAGCCCCTTTGATTTATTAATTTTAACCGACAATGGTATTGAAATGCTTAATACTATTACTATCCAAGTTGTTTAGTATGATACAGCCTGTGCTATTTTCTAGAATAGATGTACTTGCTGTTTTTGTATCTGTTTAATAAAGTAGTTCTCAGTTTCTCATGTTTAAGCTTTTTATTAATTAAAAATAAAACATAAAGCAGCCATATATTTGGAATCATATGTGGCAGATTACAGTAGAAAAATAATAAAAATGATAAAATGTAAAACAATCCAAATAGTGCCAAATATATCTGATTAACAATTGCTGTCATTTATTGGACTTTTTCCACAAATCTGTCTCTCTGTCTTATCAGAAAAATGTTCCTAATGGTGTGGACTGGGCAGTTGACAGAATCCATAGAATACACAGAAAATAGAAATATGCAAAATCAAGACAACTTGTGTGTGAGCTCCATTCATAAATAGTCAATGGATGGTTCTGGAGTAAAACAGCTTTAAATAAACTGGGATGATATCCTAAAGTTCACCACTCCATCAAAAATTCTCTGAAATCCCAACATCAGCAAGGATTTGCACTCCTGTAATCATGTGACCAAGCATTTTTCAATGCAGTTCTGCCCCAGCTCATTTGATAAGGATGGAAGTCACAACAAAGCAGGGTGTTCAAGGCATTAATATATTTTGGACTAGTGAGACAAAGGAAATGATGATCCAGCTAAACAAGACCATGAACGGACAGCCACAAAATAAATGGCAAAGGTGGGAAGAAGGAAAAGAGAAGAGCCAGCAAATGAAACTGACAGCAGGAGCAGGAACACAAGATGGCAGGAATGCTATCTGCAAACCTGATAAACTTGCTAGTGGATGGTTCCTCAAAGGTCAAAGAATCAATGAATAAATTAAACAAATGGATGGAAAAAAAGCCTTGTCTGACCTGTAAATAAGAAAGAAAATAGAAGGGTGGAGCAGTTGAACAGATTATGAGAAGAATCGCCAGCAGTAATTCTGGCTTTGTTGAATACATACACTGTTGGAAACTCCTGTTTTTTATTGGTTAATTTGTTTAAATCAGTTTCCTCATTTGTTACTGTTATATAAAAAAAAATACACTTTATGCATTGCCGCTCAGCTAGCTCTTCAAATTTTCCCTTAGAACTAGCCAGTTTTTTAGTTTTAGCGCTCAAATATGTTTCTTTGAGCTCAGCACTTGTTCAGAACTCGTTGTAAGCACTAAATAAGCTACAAATTACTACAGCACTCAACTTTCCTCACTTGTTTTTAGTACTTAAATAAGCACCTATCCAGGCATGTCTAAGGGTCAGCTCCTGGTGTTTTCTCCTGTCTACCTGATGAATCTGGGCATCTTGGGGCAATGCAGCAATTGCCTCATGTACACAGACAACCATCTCCTCCTATCACCCAACACTACAACCTGTGAGAGATGCACTTATATAGCCAAACTGGAAGCAAAGCTCTCTTCACCCAAGACTGGACTAGACAGTCAAGAGGAGAAGGTCAACACTTGCATCACACCACACTCATCACATTGCCCCTCAAAACCTACACCAACAAAACACACACATAGCAACACAAAACACACACCTACATTCACGGAGGCTCTGAATAAAAATCTGCTCAAGCAACAGAGACCTCCAAATCAGAAATGCATGCAACCTCCACTCCCCAACACAACCCAAATAACACATAGTCCACAAACTCAGTGTGCCGCTCAACCACAGCCCATAAGGCATAACAACGTACCCAACACTCTAGACCTAGGTGACTCTATAGTCAGGCACACTGATGTTCCACTCACCAGGCTAAACAAGGAGAAAGCTACTGTCAGCAGTCTGTCGGGTGCCAGGATCCGCCACATAATGCATGCACTCAGGTCACTCAACAACAAGTACAAATATGACTCTGTCATTGTCCATGTTGGTGTGAATGGCCTGAGATGTACCTCCCTGGACTACATGAAAAGAAACATGGAAGAACTCTCAGATCTTGTTGCCCAGGCAGGTAAGACCCTAGCCCTGAGTAGCATCCTGCCATCACCCAGAATGATACCACAGTACAAGGACAAAAATGACTGACTTCAACAATTGGCTAAGCTTCTGGTGTCATTCTAAGAGGATCCAGTATCTGTCTGCCCGGGATGACATGATCGACAGACCACAATGCATTTCCAGAGATGGCCTGCACCTGTCGCCCTTGGGATTCCGGATACTGGCTAAGGCTCTTGCCACCCCTATAGTGCCTTTTTTAGGCAAGGTTTAAATGAAAAAATCACCACCATAACAGGTACAAGCAAGCAAAATCTGAGGGTAATGCTTCTCAATGCTAGAAGTCTAAACCTCAAAATGCATTCACTCCAGGCACTCCTTAAAATGGAGGACATTGACATCTGTGCAGTGACAGAGACCTGGTTATAGGCTCCAGAGAGCACCCCTGCATTACCAGGCTATAATTCATACCACACCTTTCGGCCACCTAACCTGGACTGAAGCACTAAAGGTGGAGGCATGTCCATATTCATTAAGGATATCCACACCTCCAGGCTAGTTGCTCAGCATAATGCATCAGAGATTATCCAAGTGCGACTAACTCTGGGCAAGACCACAATCCAAATTGTAACTTGCTACAGATCCCCCACCATGCCCCAAGATTCACACTCCCCATTTCTTGATACACTGGAAAATATTAGGGTACAACCCAACACCCTAATAACGGGCGATTTCAACTACCCCACCATTAACTGGGAAAACTACTCATGTACCAACTCTTTTCCTCAACGTTTTCTGGAATTCATAAATTCCAACGCCTTGGATCAAATTTTCCACACACCCACCAGGGGCAGCGATATCCTAGACCTGGTCATTATCAACATGGGTGACTGGTGATCCACACCAGAGGTCAATTCCTCATTGGTCAGATTCAACCACAAGCTAATCAGCCTAGATATCCATATCCCGCCCCTACCCACCATTAGGGAAACCACCTTAAAAATTTCTCCAAAGCCAACTTCACGCTTCTTAAGACAGAAGTGGCAAACTTCACAGCACCCATGCAGATGGACAATAGAGGTACGACTGCTGAATCCTACACAAATGCACTTTATAAGGACTTACACGAGTGCATGGATTGTGCTATCGCTAACAGAACCAAGATGCTATCCTCCAAAAAAAGGAAGCCAATCTGGTGGTCCCTTGCCATAAACAAACTCTACAACAGAAGAAAGAAACTGTTGCAAAAAAGGACTAAAATCCCATGACTGGAAGAACTCCCTGGTCAGCCTCAGTAAGAAGCTGAGATCCCTCATAAAATCCTCCAAAGCTAGTTATGAAAACAAAATTGCCACTGATTCTAAAGACAACCACAAAGCATTCTATAGATATGTCAAGAATCTCAATGACAACACTCAGATCTGCTCTGAGTTACAGCACGATGGCACGAAAATTACAGAACCAACTGATATTGCCAACATCTTGGCAGATAGGTTCAGTGCTAACTTTACCCCCCCACCCCCTAAAGGGCCTATCTCTACACCAGAAGAATGCAAAGTTCCTGTAATCATGGCTGCATAGGCAAAAAACACACTCTCCAAAGCCAAGAACACATCATCCATGGGACCTGACAACATCTCAGGCTGCGTTCTACATGAACTACAGAATGAACTGGCACCCCACCCAAGCACCATGTTCAATCATAGCCTCACTTCAGGCTTTTTGCCCACTGAATGATGTACAGTGGTGGTTATCCCACTCTACAAAGGGGTAGCCACCACGGACCCCAGCAACTACCACCCCATTAGCCTAACAAGCCTGATCTGCAAGGCCATGGAATGTATCATCATGGAACTTATAAAAAAAGACATTGGTAATCTCCAAACTCTGGATCCCACCCAGTTCGGGTTTGTAAAAGGCAGATCATGTCTCCTAAACTTGACTGACTTCTTTGAAGCAGTCACGAAAGCCATAGATGAGGGTAAGGTGGTTCACACAGCCTATCTAGATCTCGCCAAGGCTTTTGACACCATCCACCACTTTGGAATTATAGATAAACCCACTAAACTAGGTATAAATCCCTATGTCACAAGATGGGTTGCCAACTGGCTCACTGACAGAACCCACACTGTGAAAGTAGCAGACTCCAAATCTGACTTCAGACCAGTGACAAGTGGAGTACCACAGGGTTCAGTCCTGGGTCCTCTCCTGTTTGGTATCTACATTTCTGAAGTACAGGCTAACACAGAAGGTCTTTGGCTAACAAAGTTCACAGATGACTGCAAACTAGGAGCCATAATTGAAATTCCTAACGATGTGGACATCCTACAAAAGGGCCTCACTGAGACAGATGCCTGGTGTCAAAGCCACGGCCTCAAGTTCAATGCCAAAAAGTGCATTATCATCGCCTTTGGTAAAAACTCTGTACCCATGAGCTATCACATAGGTTGTAGTCTACTTAACACCAAAAGTGTAATAAGAGACTTTGGGACACAAGTGGACAGTAGTCTCTCCTTTGATAATCACATTGCCACAGTATTCAGGAAATCCTTCTACGTGGCACACCTCATCACAAAAGGTTTCTCATCCAGGTAAAAAGAGGTAATTGTTCCCCTCTACTTGTCACTCATTAGACCCATTATAGAGTACAATGCCCATTTTTGTATGTACCTCACAAGACATCTAAAACAACTAGAAAGGCTGCAGAAATACCGCACAAAGAGGATTACCAGCCTCAAACATATGCCCTACACAGACTGTCTCAAAAAACTTCAGCTTTACTCCATCGCATATTGCATACTCAGAGGCGATCTCTGCCTAACATACAAAGCTATGTCAAACCCAGAGCTACTGGAAATGCTCCAGTTAAAGAAATCCCAATCCCTATGAGCTACATGCTCTAGGGACCTACACTTTGTCACCATAATAAGCAGAACATGTTGGAGGGATAGATTCCTGTCCCAGAGACTTCCCATACTCTGGAATAAACTACCTATCTATATCAAACAAAGCTCCTCATTAGCACTCTTCAAGAAAAATCTTGATGATTGGATGGGAAATAGGAAATTCACCCCAGGGATCACCTCTCTGGCTCTGCTCGACAGGGGCACAGGAGAATAATTTTCTTGGGTGGCAAAAGCCAGGGTACCTTTTTAGCTAAGCTTGTATTGGCCCTAGGGCTGATAGCCTAGTACCTACCTATAGGTTCATAGGTTCATAGGTTCATACTAGGCTATCTGCCCTAGGGCATTTATAAGCCTAGCCAGAGAGTGTTTGGCTTTCGCCACCCATTTTAAATTAATTTTGCTATGCCTTTTTTTGAGGTTAGTACACTGTGCCTCTGTCTAACAGTGACACAGAAGTGATAGCCGGGGTAAACCTATGATCCCCCATCCACTCATCAAGATTCCTCTTGAAGAGTGTCAATGTGGGACTCTGCCTAACCTGGACTGGGATTTTATTCCAGAGTGAAGGGAGCCTCTGGGTTATGAATCTGTCCCTCCAGCATGTCCTGTTTATTTCAGTGCTGAGGTTCAAGTCTCTCAGCGTGGCTCGATGGGATTTGGATTTTCTGAGGTGCAGCATGTCCATTAATTCCGGGTTGGACATGGCTTTATACGTCAGGCACAGATCGCCTCTGAGCAGGCGGTATGCCACTGAATAGAGCTGGAGATTCTTTAACCGGGCAGCATATGGCATCTGTTTGAGCCCTTTTATCCTCTTGGTGAGGTACTTTTGGGATCTTTCCAGTTGCTGCAGGTGTCTGGTAAGGTACATCCCAAAAGGGGCATTGTACTCAGTTATGGGCCTGATGAGGGATGAGTAAAGTGGCACGATGACCTCCCCTGATCTAGATGTGAATCTCTTCATGATTAGGTGGGCTATATAAAATGTTTTTCTAACCACTTTGGCCACGTGGTTGTCAAATGAGAGATTGCTATCAACTTGGGTCCCCAGGTCCCTAATGACTTCTTCTGTACGTAATGGATTACCACCTATGTGGTAATTTGTGGGCACTTTGTTTTTGCCAAAGGGGATGACTATACACTTTTTGGAGTTTAGCTTGAGGCCATGGCTTTGGCACCAGTTGTCTGTTTCTATGAGGCCCTTTTGGAGGATGCTTGTGTCGGTTGGAGAGTTGATTATGGCGCCCAGTTTGCAGTCATCTGTGAACTTGGTCAGCCACAGTCCTTCCGTGTTGGCCTGTACCGCTGAGAAATATATACCGAACAAGAGAGGTCCCAGGACTGAGCCTTGTGGGACGCCACTTGTAACTGGTTTGGAGTCTGACATGGCTCCAGCAATTCTAACCATGTGGGTTCTGTCCTTGAGACAGTTTGCAACCCATCTAGTGACATAGGGGTTTATATTTAAGCTGGTGAGCTTATCTATAATGCCCGAGTGGGGTATTGTATCGAAGGCTTTTGCGAGGTCCAGGTAGGCTGTGTGGACCACCTTCCCCTCGTCAATGGCCCTGGTGACTGTTTCAAAGAAATTGACCTGGTTTAAGAGGCAGGATCTGCCCTTAACAAAGCCAAACTGGGTAGGATCCAGTGTCTGTAGGTCCCCAATATCTTTATTTATGAGGTCCATGATGATTCTTTCCATAGCTTTGCAGACCAAGCTAGCCAGGCTTATGGGGCGATAGTTTCCAGGATCTGTTGAGGCACCACCTTTGTGGAGAGGGACCACTGTTGCTGTACGCCACTCTTTGGGTACATATCCTGTAGTAAGGCTAAGATTGAACAGTAGTTTTATGTTTGGGTTTAGCTCTTCTTGGAGTTCATGTAGGATGCAGCCCGGGACGCCATCTGGTCCTATTGATGCAGTGTTTTTTGCTTTGGAGAGGGCGGCTCTTACCTGAGCATCTGAGATGTCAGGGGGGTAGCACTCTGTTGGGATAGATATTTGCCCTTTTGGTGGGAGGGGGGGAGTTTGCACTGAACCTGTAAGCTAGGATGTTGGCAATGTCTGTGGGCTCGGTGTATTTTTTGTCATTTTGGACTAATTCTGAGCATATCTGGGAATTCCCACCCAGGTTCCTAACATAACTAAAGAAAGCCTTGTGATTATCCTTAGTGTCCTGTGCAATTTTTCTCTTGAAGCTGGCCTTAGACGATTTTATGAGTGCCCATAGTTTTTTGCTAATACTGATCAGAGATGCCTTCCCTTTTTGGGATTTTGCTCTATCATGTAGTAGCTTCCTCCTTCTATTGTATAGTTTGTTTATGGCTGGGGTCCACCAGACAGGACGTCTGCCTTTGGAGGATTGGGTCTTGGTTTTATTTGGGATTGCATGATCCATGTATTCCTGAAGGTGTTCATAGAATGCGTTTATAAAGGATTCTGCGGTCTGGGCCGTATTTTCCACAGGCCCGGGGGCTTTTAAGGATTCCGCCTCGGTTTTGAGGCGTGTGAAATTTGCTTTAGAGAAGTTTTTCACTGTGCTTTTCTGGGCAGGGGGTGGGGTCGGGATGTGAATATCCAGTGAGATTAGTTTATGGTCTGATCTTACCAGTGAGGGATACACTTCTGGTCTGGAGCATAGTGTCCCCATGTTGGTGATGATCAGGTCCAGTATGTTTTCCCCTCTTGTCGGAGTGGTAACAAGTTGTTCCATAGCATTTGAGTTTATAAATTCTAGGAACCTTTGGGCTAGGGTGTTGGAGCTAGAGTAATGCTCCCAGTCTATGTTTGGGTAGTTGAAGTCGCCCAATATAATGGTGTTTGGAGAGACCTTCATATTTTCCAGTATTCTCAGGAAGGCCGAGTGGGGTTCCTGGGTTTGGGAGGGTGGTCTATAGCAGGCTATAAACTGGAAGGCAGTTTTACCCACTGTTAGTTTCACATGGATAGTCTCTGATGCTTCGTGCTGTGCCAGCAACCTGGAGGTGTGGGTATCTTTGACGAATATTGATACTCCCCCTCCTTTTGTGGTTCGGTCCAAATTTTGGGGCCGAAAAGCATGGTATGAGGTATAACCTGGTAGTGCTGGGGTGCTCTTGGGAGCCTTGAACCAGGTTTCTGTTACTGCACAGATATCGATGTTCTCCATGCTAAGGAGAGTTTAGAGTGCATGCATCTTGAGGTTTAGACTTCTGGCGTTGAGTAGAATTACTCTTAGTTTCTTATCCCTTGTGATACCTATGGAGATGGGTTTGTCTTTTGAGCCTTGCCTAAAAAAGGCACTATGGGGGTAGCAAGAGCCTTTGCCAATATCCGAAAGCCCAGGGGTGACAGGTGCAAGCCGTCCCTAGCGAAGCATCGTGGCTTGTCGAGCATGTCATCCCAGGCTGACAGGCATTGGATCCCCTTTGAATGACACCAATACTTAAGCCAATTGTTGAAATTGATCATCTTGTCTTCATATTGTGACATCATTCTTGGTGAGGTAAGATTATTACTCAAGGTCAGGGTCATACCAGCCTGGGCTACATGCTCAGAGAGCTCCTCTATGTCTCTTTTCATGTAGTCCAGGGAGGTACGTCTCGGTCATTCACACCAGCATGGACAATGACTGAGTCATATTTGTACTTGCCTTGGAGTGACCTGAGTGCTTGTGTTATGTGGCGGATTCTAGCGCCCGACAGGCAGCTCACCGTGACCTTCTCCTTGTTCAGCCTGGTGGCGGGGCGTCAGTGTGCCTGACGATAGAGTCACCTATTACAAGTGTATCAGGTGTGTTGTTTAGCCTTAAGGGCTGTGACTGTTCGGCACACTGGCTTTGTGAGCTATGTGTTGCACGTGTTTTGTTTTGGGGTAGCGGTTGCTTGGGTGTCTGCTTTGGAGGTCTCTGTTGCTTAGGCAGATTTATATTTAGAGCCTCCGAGTATGTTTTGTGTGTTTATGTGTTTGATTTGTTGTCGTGGTAGGTCTATGTGAGACTGGAATTGTAGTGAGTGTGGTTTCCTTCTCCTCCTGACTGGTTACGCCAGTACTGAGTTGAGAGAGCTTAGCCTCCAGTTTGGCTATATGGTTGCATCTCTCACATGTGTTGGAATTTGTTGGGAGGAGGAGAGGGTTGTCTGTGTACATGAGGCAGTTGTAACATTGCCTCAAGATTCCCAGATTCACCAGCTGGACCGGAGAGGAGATTGACAACTGACCTTTGGACATGCTAGAATAGTATTGGGAATTCCTTTATAATTGAAAAAAGGGCCAATGGGGAACAAGGTACTCAAGGGGAGTTTGTGAGGGTGTAGTGCTTTTAATTTTTTAGAGTTGACTTATATAATTGCTTTAGTGAGCAAGTGCCAGGTAACTTAAATGCAATGTGTTACAGGTAACTTAAATGCAAAAACGACAAACAGTAACTTTCTTTCAAGTGAAACAAGGAAATAAGTACAGTAAGCGATGCAGATATCACTAGGGATCCACAGAAGTGCTAAAAGGCCGCGTTTTAGGTGGAATTAGAACAACACTTAGACAGGAATGAATAGCATCTCACAAAATGTCCTTGAGGATTCTGAGTGAGCATAATTATTGCAATGTAATTTGGCATCTGTACCATTTCCTGGTGTGATTACTAATGAGACATGTGCAATAGTTAATTCGGTTGTTTGGTTCATCATATCTCCTGCCAGTAGTAAAAGACACAAAAATAATGCTTTCCATTAATTAGCTTTTAGATGAAAATATGGAGAAGGAGAATAATATGATTTTACGGGCACATGACAGGAAGGCTGCCAGAGTTGTGCCAATGGATACCTCTGTGCTGTAAGTGCTATCATTTCAGGCAAGGCATACAGAATAAAAAAATGTCTACTGTTACAATCGATCTTGAGAATACAGTAATTCAGACATTGTCATGATGTTTCCATACCATACTATGGCAGTCATTGCATTTTTCAGTACAGGTTAAGCACCTAAAATGTACTTAATGGTTTCAGTTATAAATGTGGGTACTGTGTGCTTCGGTATATACATACAGGTAATATCAGGAAGTAGAAGCAGTAAAAAAGAATTGCAATCTATAAAGTTAAAAAAAAAAAAAAAAAGAACAGCAGCAAACCCCACTGGAAACCCTGAGGGAAATATGATAATGAACACATTAGACTATAGAGGCTGTACACTCACAGTGCCTCATCATATCAGGAACAGCTGCTGTTTTACACAGCAAAATGTCTTCATCTCAGGAGAAAGGGGTATGGTGAAGAACAGGAAAGAGAAAGTCAAGTAATACAAGAGCACACTGAGAGGAGATGTAAACTGTCTTGATGGTTATTATTCCTTGCACAGAAATGCATGCGTGCATTCATGAAAGAGTCTAGGAGCCCTTCATAATATGAAAGATGTGCTTGTTGGTAAATCATCATCCTCTTGGGTAAGAGAAACAATCATGGATCTACATGTGGAGGGGAAGGTGGTACATTTGTAGGGAGAAGGAACTTACTACCTTCTGCCGAAGAAGGAATGACCACAGAAATCAATACACCCATGAGTAGTAGAAGGTACACTGTCGACTGTTTTTAATCTCACAGCATGGGAGGGGGGGGGATGGTTTGAATGCTAGCTGTGGAGATGTATGTCCTGCTGTGAAGATGAACAAATCCCTAGGAAGTACCTTTTTGGGATATGAGAAAGGAGTTAATGATGTGTCCAACTAGGCAAACAATATCAATAACTTGGTGAAACTCCTTTGCAGAATTTTAACTGAGACTATTTTTTTTGTAAAAAAAAAACAAAACTAAACTTACTTGGTATCTAAATACCCGTTACAACAGTATTTGATGTATAGTGAAAAGTTTTTTTTTTTAAACAACAAAAACTTCTAGTGCTTATTTCATGGCACATTAATTTTGTCGGGTCCAGGCACCTAGGCGGTGCGACACCCACCTGTGAGACAGCTGGATGTGGACACATGGCAGGATGACATTTTAACTGCAGTGACAAAGGACTGTGGACAATTCCCTGTCAAAATTGAGGGAACCCCTACACCCTAACCACAGGTGGCAGATACAAACCACCACAGTGATACACTGTGCACCCCCTTAGAAGCCACCATGTGAAAGTGTTACTGGAAAATCCTGCTGGGATAGCATGCCACGTGGGCATGAAAGTGGTACCATGGAACCCGTGTGCTATGGGCAAAGCCTTTATTAATTGCATATGCAATGTGATGTGTGTTGTGCTTGGTGCATACGAAACCCAGACAGCATCATAATTTGTAGAAATGTGCCACAGCACGGAGGAAATCCTGCACATTAGTGTAGTCACACTTATGTTGTAAGATGTGCTTTAGGCGCTCCCTTACTACAATAGCCTTCTTCGCGGTGTTACAGGCATCCCCCGCAGAAGAGATTCACATCGGGTATCCGTCAGGTTCTGCTCCTGCTGCAGAACACACAAAAGGTCAGCTAGCTGTACAGTAGGGCGACCCAGTAATACCTTCAGCCGGCGATGCCGCCTCCACCTGGTTGTTAGTGCGTGGGAAGTCCATCTCAGAGACATCGGACACATTCCAGAACCGCAGAGGGTATGGCGATGGCATTCGTGTCTGTACTGAACAGCGGGATGCATACTTGCGTGTCGGCCTCGGACATAATGATGGTCTAGAAATACACCAATCGGCTGGGCACATTCTGGTAAGGAAGACACAATGTCCAGAAATGCAGGGACAACATCATCCAAAGGTAGGAATGCCAACGCTATCAGCTTGCGAATGGCAATGGAGAAAGCAGTGTCCGTGCCATAGAGGCGACAAGGTGGTGATGTTGGATCTGTCGCCAGATGATCTGTGCAAAATGGAATAGGCATCCCTTCAGAATACTCCTAGGGAATGCCTTCCGGCTGGCACAATTGCTGCCTTCTCAAAGTCAGTCATGATATACTGTGGTGACAAAGTGCATCCCTGGTCAGATGCCATACCCTCAGCACCTCCCACAAAGTGGTGTATGCAGACTCCGACTTCCGTGTCATGAGACAGTACACCAGGGTGCGACCCTCATTGAGGTGGTGGTGCCAATACAGCCATGTAATGTATATAGCTGGCGACAGATATCGGCCCGTGTGGGAAAGGTGCCATCACCAAGAACAAAGTCGGACCTGCACAGGTCAGTCAGGTTCTGTGTTGTAGTAAGTACTACCAAGGCGGTACCATCCATATCCGACCTTCTACGAGTATGAAGCTGCCACTACGGAGTGGATACTGGCTGGCATCAATATCTGCAAGGGTTGCTGGAGGTGTAGCCATGGATGCCCGTGCCTGCTGCCGTACCCTGGTGATGCTTCTCTGAAGGGTCGCGACAAGGCATCTCCTGCAGTACATTGTCATCTGCTGTGCCTAGCACACTCTGCATTACCAAGCTTGGCAATTCATTACCAGTTACTGCCCTCTGCCGCAGTTCTGCTGCTTAATGTAGCCACTTGTGCCATTGTTGCATCTGGGCGTGCTGGTGTGGCAGTGATTTCAGCAATTCCTCACCCTCTTCCTGCCGAACAGTGATGGCACGTCCTCTGCATGCCTTCGTTCTCCGCTCACTACATGCCCAGTACCGTTTTGGTGGTGTCTCACGTTCCAAATGGTAGAGGTACCCCTCCAACACCAGCATGGGTTTGCCACGTTGGCTGGGCACTGTGCTGTATCTGTTGCCAATCAGACCAGGGCTATACAGATACATACATTCCAGCATGGTTGCAGCACTTGTAGATGGTCTCTCAGAATCCATCACAGCCGGTGGAGCTTGGTATGGGATATACTACTGAACCTGGACACAGTCCCTTCCAGACAGTAGGCCACTCGGTTCACACCTCCTTGTCTTATACCGTGTGTAGTAACTCTGTCTGTCTCAATGGCCCTGTACAGCTTTGTGCACTCCAACCGTCTCTGACTGTCTCTCCCCTATGGTTGCAATGTCTGCAGTTAACACATCCCTGGGGTTGCCGTATGCTTGTACTCTGTTTAGAGTCCACGATGCCTGATTGAGCACAGGTTCTGTGTGTACTGTGCCAGCCCCCTTTAACTCCCTGTTGTTGCTGCCAGCCAATCACGGTTTAGGGCTTGGTGTCTGCTTGAGTGGCAGATGTTACTTAGGGAGGTACCTCTGTCTTGCACCCTTGTCTTCCTACATGGGGCTGGGTACTTGTCTATACTCCTGTAACAGGGACAACGTGACGTGTTCAGCAGAAGCTGCATGTCTTACTGTGGAGTCGGGGATGGGTTACAGCTACTATATCCCCTGCTACTGGGTGAGTGTGTCATGCTTTACCAGGTTAGCATGTTCACACCTACAACTGCACTCAGGGGCTCTAGCAGGGTAGGTACTGTTTGTTGCAGGCATGCCTGTTATCCGGGTTTGTCCTATACTACAGACACCCTGCTGTGACATGCTTACTACTAGTACACAGACAGGTTATAGTGTGTGTGTTCTATTGACCCTGACACTGCTTTGTCTGTACCTTTAAGGGTTTACCTGACACATGACCTGCTTTTCTATGCAGCATTTCTCGGGTAAAGTGTGCTGTGCATTGCTCTACGTGCTGGGGACTTTACTTCCTGCTTCTCGGGGACTGTTTGCTGTGTTTGCGTGGACAACTGGGGCTGTGAGGGTAAGTAATGGTTTTATGACTGCTTCTGCAACTGTTTTGGGTGTATGAGTGCTTCTGCTACTGTTTTGGGTGTATGAGTGCTTATGCAACTGTTTTGGTGTTATGACTGCTTCTGCTACTGTTTTGGGTGTATGAGTGCTTATGCAACTGTTTTGGGTGTATGAGTGTTTATGCAACTGTTTTGGGTGTATGAGTGCTTATGCAACTGTTTTGGGTGTATGAGTGTTTATGCAACTGTTTTGGGTGTATGAGTGCTTATGCAACTGTTTTGGGTGTATGAGTGTTTATGCAACTGTTTTGGAGCACTACCGTTGTGCTGTGTTTCGCGCCGATCCGCGTGTGTTTGCCGGCCGTGTACGCTGTGTGTTGACGGGCTGCGTGTTTGCCTTAGGGGCCGTCTGCTTTTGGCTGTTTTCACACCGCCGCATCTTTCCGCCGCGTTACTACATTTCGGCAGCACCGCTCTACGGTTTAGCGGTGCTGCGGCCTTCTGGTTTCGGCGATGTAGCTCGCGGGCATTTGTCTCGCGATCTACACGCCGGAACCCAATTTTGTCTCCTGCTGTGAGCTCTAAATCAGAGCAGCAAACAGCTGAAATTTGTCACTTTGGCAGATATGAAGGGAAGGTGTTGTGGGACGGGAGATTAAGGACTATAACTCAGACACAACAAAAGAATGAAAATTGGCCACTTCTGAAAGAAAAAGTAGTAACAGACTTGGAGAATACTGTTCTGTGTTATTCCTGTTTGTCTTTTAAGTAGTTATTGAAAAGCAAGAAATGGTAATTAAACCTGACTGATTAAAAGAAAGCAGGGTATACATGAAAACACATGTAAAGCCAATGTATTGACAGGAGCTTAGGGGCTATGATGTAATATTTTAAAGCCAATGCATTGACAGGAGTTTAGGGACTATGATGTAATCTTTTAAAGCCAAATACTGCAATGTGGGATACCTAGAGGCAGACTAAAAAAAAATCAAGATGCTGGACCTCATGTGGGCAGACTCTGGAATTACATTTAAAAAAGTGTATTGAGTCCAAAAGTGGTGTTAAAATGTAGGACACATCAAGACATGATGAAATAAATATGTTTTTGTGGATGCAATTCTCCTTTAAGAAAAATGAACATTGGTAATAGCAACTCTCTTCTCACGTGTACACTGCCCATGAGATGTGGAAGAAATATATTAGTGGTGTAGGCTCTCCTACTTACGACATTTAACAATACATTTAAATAATTAAATTTTATACAAGGGAGACTGTTGCCTTTAATACAGTAAAGAAATAAAATACTTGCAAGCCATCATAGATAATGAAAACTGGGATAGGCTGCAATATGGAAAGGAAATCTGCTTGCAAAGTTTAACAGAGATGAGTGTCGTGATTCTTTGAAATATGGCTTCAAACAGTTTGTAATCTCACAGACTGTCGCTGTTTGTCTTGTTGTAGCAACTAGGACATCTCAAGGTCTTCTGTTTTCTGGTAAACATTAAGGATTGCATCTATCATATAGTAACAGCGATTTGAAGTTTAGACATAAAGCTTCCACAGAAACTACACGGGTAGTAATTTTATATTTGTGACAATATATTTCAGTTTGAATTGTCTTTTGCTTCCATTTTTTTAAAGTTTCTTCCAGACTATTGCGTTAAGAGTATGACTCATTTAGAGAAAAACACATTGAAATGTTATTGTTGGATTTATATTCAAGGAATAAACCTTTTTATTACAACACTAATATTCCTGTATGAAACTTATTTGTGATCCAAAAAAAACAAAGTAAAAATAAAAGTAAAGAGCAATACAGTTTTATGTATAACTGTAATAAAAGTTAACTTGCAGATTCAATCACCAGAGGAATGTTTATGTGAATATTTTAAGAAATAGCAAAAACAGTGAAATGCTTGATGGTCCTTTTGACTTGGTGAACATATGATGCTGAATGCCTATCTAGTGACAGCGTGATGCAAATTGACAATGGGATTCCAGTTTATAGGTGCTAACTGGATTTTAATACCTTGATATTAGATTTATATGTAAAAATGATGTAATTCCAGGAAGTTTTAAATGTCTTTATAGCAACATAAGACAACACAGGAATTAAAGAATGCAGCTATTGAAATCTCCGCAATGCGTATATTGAATATTTTGAAACTGGGACAAAAAAATTACCTTCACACTGCTAGAGGGGGGAGCTACACCCCTCTGCACCCCCTGTGGGGTGCTCCTGCCTCCCACAACCACCCAGAACTTAAATATACCAACTTCAAAATCGCACTACAGTGCGGAAGATGGAAATGTTTCCATTCCGCACTGTACAGAGATGCCAGTTCTGCATGGTCAACATTTTGAATGTCAATCATATGGTCTCGGCCATATGTTTATTTTATTTATTTATTTTACATTTGTTGACCGGGCTAGTCTAACTGGATATATGTCCATTTTCAGTAGAGGCCCGGGGAGAAAAGCTCCAAGCATTAGCAGTGACAAAGATTACAATATACAGTAATAGTCAAAACAAATTACAGGACATTGTTACATTGAGGTTGACATAAGTTATTTAGAGTCCTTAGTAGGTTAACACTAAGATCAAATAATGTGAGCAAAAATTTGAGAGACAGCAATCAAAAAAGCAAAAACAATATTGAATTGTAAAAAAAAAATTTACAGGTATGTGACATAGAACAGTGGAGTATAGAAGTGTAAGGAGAGCAAAAAGGGGAAGGAGACAACAGTCAGGGTATATCAGTCTGGGTTAGAGCAGGGACAAAGCCAGTGATTTTTAAGATATTCTTTAAGATGCTTTTTAAAGAGATGAGTGGAAGCAAGAGATGAAAGAAGTTCACTAGGAAGCTGGTTCCAGCTTTTTCTACTGTGTTGGCGAAAAGTGAGTCCCCAGGTTTGTTTTTAGATTTAATAGCGGAGACTAGAATTTTGTTAGCTGAGTGTAGAGTTGCAAGATTTTTGTAGGGGGTAATCAGCTTAGTAAGGATTGGGGTATTATTAGGGTGATAAAGGATCTTTTGGGTGATAACAAGTTGTTGACAAAGTAGTTGGTTCTGCAGTTCTAACCATCCCAGTTGTTTGAGGTTGTGACAGTGGTGGTGAGTTCTGAAAGGGGTGCCAGTGGCAAATCTGGCTATGCTATTGTAACTAGTAGAAAGTTTGGTGAGGTTGTTTCTACATAGGTTGGTATACATTGCAGAAGCATAGAAAAGGGTAGAGATTAGGTGAGTCTGGGCAATAGTGATTCTGGCTGAAGGGGTAAGGAAGGGTTTGATTCTGTAAAGGGTGCCTAGTTTTTTGTTGACAGACTTTATAGTAGCATTAATATGGTCATCATAGCTAAGGTTGTTATCAATTGTTACTCCCAGTAGATGGGTTGTAGTGTCAGGGGACATGTTAGTTCCATTGCTAGAGTGACTGTGAAGTGTGGATGAGGTGACTTATGAGTAGGAGCAAAGAGCAGTAATTTTGTTTTTTTGGGGGTTTAAAAGGAGACAGTGTTGCATAAACCAATTTTCAACACTGTTAAATACTGTTTGAGTGAGGGACTGGAGAGAGGTTATGGACTTGGCTGAACAAATTAAAGTCGAGTCATCTGCATATTGTATGCAGGTGGCTTGAAGAATTTTGGTATGTAGATCATTAATAAACAATGAAAAGAGAAGGGGTCCTAATATAGAGCCTTGTGGTACTCCAATGTTCACAGGGAGGGAAGTAGAAAGAGTATTGTCCCAAAGTACTGCTTGTTGTCTGTTTTCAAGGTAGGATTTAAACCAATGTAGTGCTTGTGTATCGAGTGATTGGGCTTTTGAATGTTGACATTCTGAAAAGTCGACCATGTGAAGGGAGGCTTAAATGAAGGCTTAAAAACCTCAGCTTTGGCCGGCTAAAAACTAGCTGTATTCAACTGGACGTATAAGAGAATTTAAGTACCTTTATCTGCACTTTTTTTCAAAAAATACAGTATTTAAATTGATTTTAACTGTGTTGCAGGAATATTAACTGAACTGGAAGTTAGTCAGTGTTTGCTGAATTTTATTATTTGCTAGTAATTACAGGTGTGGGGGTAGCCACATTCTTTGATTTCCTGTCCTTGCCTATTTAAGTGGTACAGTGTGAAACATTTTCTGCTTAAAACCTCAGCTTTGGCCGGATAAGAACTAGCTGTATTCAACTGGATGTAGAAGAGAATTTAAGTACCTTTATCTGCACTTTTTTTTCAAAAATACAGTATTTAAATTGATTTTAACTGTGTTGCAGGAATATTAACTGAACTGGAAGTTAGTCAGTGTTTGCTGAATTTTATTATTTGCTAGTAATTACAGGTGTGGGGTAGCCACATTCTTTGATTTCCTGTGCTTGCCTATTTAAGTGGTACAGTGTGAAATATTTTCTGCTTAAAAACCTCAGCTTTGGCCGGCTAAGAACTAGCTGTATTCAACTGGACGTATAAGAGAATTTAAGTAACTTTATCTGCACTTTTTTTTTCAAAAAATACAGTATTTAAATTGATTTTAACTGTGTTGCAGGAATATTAACTGAACTGGAAGTTAGTCAGTGTTTGCTGATTTTTATTATTTGCTAGTAATTACAGGTGTGGGGGTAGCCACATTCTTTGATTTCCTGTCCTTGCCTATTTAAGTGGTACAGTGTGAAATATTTTCTGCTTAAAAACCTCAGCTTTGGCCGGCTAAGAACTAGCTGTTTTCAACTGGACGTATAAGAGAATTTAAGTACCTTTATCTGCACTTTTTTTTCAAAAAATACAGTATTTAAATTGATTTTAACTGTCTTGCAGGAATATCAACTGAACTGGAAGTTAGTCAGTATTTGATGAATTTTATTATTTGCTAGTAATTACAGGTGTGGGGGGTAGCCACATTCTTTGATTTCCTGTCCTTGCCTATTTAAGTGGTACAGTGTGAAATATTTTCTGCTTAAAAACCTCAGCTTTGGCCAGCTAAGAACTAGCTGTATTCAACTGGACGTAAAAGAGAATTTAAGTACCTTTATCTGCACTTTTTTTTTCAAAAAATACAGTATTTAAATTGATTTTAACTGTGTTGCAGGAATATTAACTGAACTGAAAGTTAGTCAGTGTTTGCTGAATTTTATTATTTGCTAGTAATTACAGGTGTGGGGGTAGCCACATTCTTTGATTTCCTGTCCTTGCCTATTTAAGTGGTACAGTGTGAAATATTTTCTGCTTAAAAACCTCAGCTTTGGCTGGCTAAGAACTAGCTGTATTCAACTGGACGTATAAGAGAATTTAAGTACCTTTATCTGCACTTTTTTTTTCAAAAATACAGTATTTAAATTGATTTTAACTGTGTTGCAGGAATATTAACTGAACTGGAAGTTAGTCAGTGTTTGCTGAATTTTATTATTTGCTAGTAATTACAGGTGTGGGGGTAGCCACATTCTTTGATTTCCTGTCCTTGCCTATTTAAGTGGTACAGTGTGAAATATTTTCTGCTTAAAAACCTCAGCTTTGGCCGGCTAATAACTAGCTGTATTCAACTGGACGTATAAGAGAATTTAAGTACCTTTATCTGCACTTTTTTTTTCAAAAATACAGTATTTAAATTGATTTTAACTGTGTTGCAGGAATATTAACAGAACTGGAAGTTTTGACTCTGCTCTTCAGTTAGTCCCACCCACCCTCCCTGTTTTTGTTTTGGGGTTAATCTTAGTGGCCTTGAAACTGCCCGCCCCTCTTGTAAATTTGTGTGTGGATACTCCTTCTGGGCCCATCTCATTTGCTCACTCAACTGAGTGCAGTGAGATCATATTCTGATTTCAGGCACACCTACTGTGTACAAAGAGAGCATCTGGGAAACAGAAAAAAAAATTAAGCTTGTTTCCTGCCTTTCCTGTTAAGTGGTATAGACTATTTGTAGGCTTCTGAGCCCCCAAGGCCTTCTGTGTTGGAGGGAAGCCTTCTAGCTTAGTTTTTTTTTTCTTATATTTAGCCAGTTTTCTAGTTTCAGCACTCAAATCTGTTTCTTTGATCTCAGCACTTGTTCAGAAAAAAAAAATTTTTCATCTGCTTTTACTGTACTTGTGTTTCTACCTACTTTATTTTACTTTTGCATCATCTTAAAAGTACTCAATTGTATTTATTACTGCTTGGTGTAACTCATTCTAAGCCTTTTGGTTTAAACACTTGGGCTTCGGACCAGTTGTTTTGCACTGAGAGGGTTTGTGGTCTGCACTGTAGTGGCAGAACAGGTAGCTTACATCCTTCTAGGTTGGGAACTGCTGATTGAGGGCTCAGTGTCTGTTATTCTAAAAGTGTATTAATTCTGGTTTAAGCACTTGGGCTTTCAGGCCAGTTATTTTACATTAAGTGGTTTCATGGTCTGCACTCTTGTGGGAAGAGAGGCTGGACTCTGCCCTTCTATGCTGGGAATTTCTGGTTAAAGGCTTTTAGTGCATGCATATCTGAACTGCTTCTTACTGAAGTTGGTGCGCCTTGTTTGCTGTGGCATAGACTGGATTCGGGCCTGCTGGATCTAGCTTTGTTTGTGTAACTTGAGCATTAATCCAGGCATTCTCTAAAGTATTCAATTGTATTTATTACTGCTTGGTAGTAACTTGATTAAAGTGTAGCTATCATTCTAAGTCTTTTGGATTAAGCACTTGGGCTTCAGACCAGTTGTTTTACATTAGGAAGGTTTGTGGCATGCACTGTGGTGGCAGGACAGGTAGCTTTCATCCTTCTAAGTTGGGAACTGCTGATTGAGAGCCCAGTGTCTGTTATTCTTAAAGTGTATTAGTTCTGGTTCAAGCACTTGGGCTTCAGGCCAGTTATTTTACATTAAGAAGGTTCGTGGTCTGCACTCGTGTGGGAGAACAGGCTGGACTCTGCCCTTCTCAGCTGGGAATTTCTGGTTAAAGGTTTATAGTGCCTGAATATTTGAACTGTATCTTATTGAAATTGGTACACCTTGCTTGCTGTAGCATAGACTAGATCCAGACCTGCTGAATCTAGCTTTGTTTATATGCTTGTTGTTTGTTTGCTTGTTATTTCCCTGGAACGCTAATTCCACCTAATACGTGGCTTTTCAGCGCTTCTGTGGATCACTAGTGATATCTGCATTGCTTACTGTACTTATTTCCTTGTTTCACTTGAAAGAAAGTTACTGTTTGTCGTTTTTGCATTTAAGTTACCTGTAACACATTGCACTTAAGTTACCTGGCACTTGCTCACTAAAGCAATTATATAAGTCAGCACTAAAAATTAAAAGCACTACACCCTCACTCCCCACTGGCCCTTGTTTTCAATTATAAAGGAATTCCCAATATTATTCTAGCATGTCCAAAGGTCAGTTGTCAATCTCCTCTCCGGTCCAGCTGGTGAATCTGGGAATCTTGAGGCAATGTTACAACTGCCTCATGTACACAGACAACCCTATCCTCCTCCCAACAAATTCCAACACAAGTGAGAGATGCAACCATATAGCCAAACTGGAGGCTAAGCTCTCTCAACTCAGTACTAGCATAATCAGTCAGGAAGAGAAGGAAACCACACTCACTACAATTCCAGTCTCACATAGACCTACCACGACAGCAAGCCAAACACATAATCACACAAAAACATACTCGGAGGCTCTAAATAAAGATCTGCCTAAGCAGCAGAGACCTCCAAAGCAGACACCCAAGCAACCGCTACCCCAAAACAAAACACATGCAACACATATCTCACAAAGCCAGTGTGCTGAACAGTCACAGCCCTTAAGACTAAACAACACACCTGATACACTTGTAATAGGTGACTCTATTGTCAGGCACACTGACATCCCACTCATCAGGCTGAACAAGGAGAGGGTCACTGTGAGCAGCCTGTCGGGCGCTAGGATCCGCCACATAACACAAGCACTCAGGTCACTCCAAGGCAAGTACAAATATGACTCAGTCATTGTCCATGCTGGTGTGAATGACCTGAGACGTACCTCCTGGACTACATGAAAAGAGACATAGAGGAGCTCTCTGAGCATGTAGCCCAGGCCGGTATGACCCTGACCTTGAGTAGCATCTTACCCTCACCAAGAATGATGCCACAATATGAAGACAAGATGATCAATTTCAACAATTGGCTTAAGTACTGGTGTCATTCAAAGGGGATCCAATGCCTGACAGCTTGGGATGATATGCTCGACAAGCCACGATGCTTCGCTAGGGATGGCTTGCACCTGTCACCCCTGGGCTTTTGGATATTGGCAAAGGCTCTTGCTACCCCCATAGTGCCTTTTTTAGGCAAGGCTAAAAAGACAAACCCACCTCCATAGGTATCACAAGGGATAAGAAACTAAGAGTAATGCTACTCAACGCCAGAAGTCTAAACCTCAAGATGCATGCACTCGAAACTCTCCTTAACATGGAGAACATCGATATCTGTGCAGTAACAGAAACGTGGTTCAGGGCTCCCGAGAGCACCCCAGCACTACCAGGTTATACCTCATACCATGCTTTTCGGCCCCAAAACTTGGACCGAACCACAAAAGGAGGGGGAGTATCGATATTCATCAAAGATACCCACATCTCCAGGTTGGTGGCAAAGCACGAAGCATCAGAGACTATCCATGTGCAACTAACAGTGGGTAAAACTGCCTTCCAGTTTATAGCCTGCTACAGACCACCCTCCCAAACCCAGGAACCCCACTCGGCCTTCCTGAGAACATTGGAAAATATGAAGGTCTCTCCAAACACCATTATATTGGGCGACTTCAACTACCCAAAAATAGACTGGGAGCATTACTCTAGCTCCAACACCCTAGCCCAAAGGTTCCTAGAATTTATAAACTCAAATGCTATGAAACAACTTGTTACCACTCCCACAAGAGGGGAAAACATACTGGACCTGATCATCACCAACATGGGGACTCTATGCTCCAGACCAGAAGTGTATCCTTCACTGGTAAGATCAGACCATAAACTAATCTCACTGGATATTCACATCCAGACCCCACCCCCTGCCCAGAAAACCACAGTGAAAAACTTCTCTAAAGCAAATTTCACACTTCTCAAAACCGAGGTGGAATCCTTCAAAGCCCCTGGGCCTGTGGAAAATATGGCCCAGACCGCAGAATCCTTTAATAACGCATTCTATGAACACCTTCAGGAATGCATGGATCATGCGATCCCAAATAAAACCAAGACCCAATCCTCCAAAGGCAGACGTCCTGTCTGGTGGACCCCAGCCATAAACAAACTATACAATAGAAGGAGGAAGCTACTAAATGATAGAGCAAAATCACAAAAATGGAAGGCATCACTGATCAGTATTAGCAAAAAACTACAGGCACTCATAAAATTGTCTAAGGCCAGCTTCGAGAGTAAGATTGCACAGGACACTAAGGATAATCACAAGGCTTTCTTTAGTTATGTTAGGAACCTGGGTGGTAATTCCCAGATATGCTCAGAATTAGTCCAAAATGACAAAAATACACGAACCCACAGACATTGCCAACATCCTAGCTGACAGGTTCAGCGCAAACCCCCACCAAAAGGGCAAATATCTATCCCAGCAGAGTGCTGCCCCCCTGACATCTCAGATGCTCAGGTAAGAGCCGCCCTCTCCAAAGCAAAAAACACAGCATCAATAGGACCAGACGGTGTCCAGGGCTGCGTCCTACATGAACTCCAAGAAGAGCTAAACCCAAACATAAAACTACAGTTCAATCTCAGCCTTACTACAGAATATGTGCCCAAAGAGTGGCGTACAGCAACAGTGGTCCCTTTCCATAAAGGTGGTGCCTCAACGGATCCTGGAAACTATCACCCCATAAGCCTGACTAGCTTTGTCTGCAAAGCTATGGAAAGGATCATCATGGACCTCATAAATAAAGATATTGGGGACCTACTGACACTGGATCCTACCCAGTTCAGCTTTGTTAAGGGCAGATCCTGCTTCTTAAACCTGGTTGATTTCTTTGAAACAGTCACCAAGGCCATTGACGAGGGGAAGGTGGTCCACACAGCCTACCTGGACCTTGCAAAAGCCTTTGATACAATACCCCACTCGGGCATTATAGATAAGCTCACCAGCTTAAATATAAACACCTATGTCACTAGATGGATTGCAAACTGGCTCAAGGACAGAACCCACATGGTTAGAATTGCTGGAGCCATGTCAGACTCCAAACCAGTTACAAGTGGTGTCCCACAAGGCTCAGTCCTGGGACCTCTCTTGTTCGGTATATATTTCTCGGAGGTACAGGCCAACACAGAAGGACTGTGGCTGACCAAGTTCGCAGATGACTGCAAACTGGGTGCCATAATTGACTCTCCAGCCGACACAAGCATCCTCCAAAAGGGCCTCATAGAAACAGACAACTGGTGCCAGAGCCATGTCCTCAAGCTAAATGCCAAAAAGTGTATAGTCATCCCCTTTGGCAAAAACAAAGTGCCCACAAATTACCACATAGGTGGTAATCCATTAAGTACAGAAGAAGTAATTCGGGACCTGGGGACCCAAGTTGATAGCAATTTCTCATTTGACAACCACGTGGCCAAAGTGGCTAGAAAAACATTTTATATAGCCCACCTAATCATGAAGGGATTCACATCTAGATCAGGGGAGGTCATCATGCCACTTTACTCATCCCTCAACAGGCGCATAATTGAGTACAATGCCCCTTTTGGGATGTACCTTACCAGACACCTGCAGCAACTGGAAAGACCCCAAATGTACCTCACCAAGAGGATCAAAGGGCTCAAACAGATGCCATATGCTGCCCGGTTAAAGAAACTCCAGCTCTACTCAGTGGCATACCGCCTGTTCAGAGGCGATCTGTGCCTGATGTATAAAGCCATGTCCAACCCGGAATTAATGGACATGCTGCACCTCAGAAAATCCAAATCCCATCGAGCTCGCGCTCGAGACTTGAACCTCAGCACTGAAATAAATAGGACATGTTGGAGGGACAGATTCATAACCCAGAGGCTCCCTTCACTCTGGAATAAAATCCCAGTCCAGGTTAGGCAGAGTCCCTCATTGACTCTCTTCAAGAGGAATCTTGATGAGTGGATGGGAGATCGTAGGTTTACCCCGGGTATCACTTCTGTGTCACTGTTAGACAGAGGCACAGTATACTAACCTCGAAAAAGGGCATAGCAAAATAAATTTAAAATGGGTGGCGAAAGCCAAACACATTCTGGCTAAGCTTATAAATGCCCTAGGGCAGATAGCCTAGTATGAACCTATGAACCTATCCATGTGTGTGTGTGTGTGTGTGTGTGTATGTGTGTGTGTGTGTGTGTGTGTGTGTGTGTGTGTGTGTGTGTGTGTGTGTGTGTGTGTGTGTGTGTATATATATATATATATATATATATATATATATATATATATATATATATATGATACAGCAAGTCCTGCTGACTGTAAATCTGTGCTCCACCACAAACCAAGTAGTATGAACCAAAATGTAGAACACAGCACCACAGCAAACCAATAAAAAGCAGATGGCAAAGAGCAGTGTAAAATCCAAATAGACTTTTATTCGAACACAGGTGAGCGCTTTTGTGATAAAATCGCTTCTTCAGCCATACAAAAAATCAGCAGCATCTCAAATATTTAAAATGCAATCAATTAAATATCTACCAATAAAACATTCAATTACAATAGCCATAAAAATTTAAAGGCACAGCTTTCTTTTATTTATTTATTTATTTATTTATTTTCACTACTTTGTCTATCTAACTTGACCCTTTCACATGCTTTACTAACTTCAAATGGTTTATAACCACGTTCTATAAATTCCATACTAGTGGAACACATAGTTGTTTCAAATTCTAGTTCCTGGTCATGGAGCCTAGAAATTCTTAAAAGTTGACCTCTAACCACATTTTCAAAAATATGTAGTTGATGCATACTATTACGTTCAAGATAAGTATGTGTATAACATGGTTTTCTATATCTCTTAGTTTGCAGCTTTCCATCTATGCCCCTATACATGGTAGCATCAAGGAAATCTATACAAGGGCAAGAATGCTTCATAGTAAACTTAAGGAAGGGTGCACTTGAATTTATAGCACTTAGAAAATTATTTTTACTTTCAAGGTCTCCTTTCCAAAAAATATATAAGTCATCAACAAAACGCCAATAGAATTTTACATGCACATTAAATTGTTAAACATTTAAGATGTTTACATTTTCCCAGTATGCTATGACCATTTTGGCGTAGCTATTGGCACAGGAAGTGCCCATAGCTATGCCAGAGGTCTGCAAGTAATACTGCTTCTCAAATAGAAAAACATTATATTCTATTACCAGCTGTGTAAGTTAGCAAATAGATTCTATTTTTTCATCAGTGAGAGAGCCTTCTTCTTTAAGAAATGTTTTTACATAGGATTACATAGGAAAGACCTATTTGGTTAGGTATAACCGTAAACAGAGACGTAACATCTAATGTTACCATAATCTCTGTACCAGTTTAAGCATAACTCTCAAGAAAAGAGTAAAAATCACTTAAGAAATGTTCTCTATCATGCAAAACAATGCATACTTGTCTAAAATGGGTCAAAATTTTATATAGGAAAAACTAACAGGTGACTAGAATTAAGATTGATTCTTAAACTATCAGCACATAGAGGTGCAGGTTTGAATGAATCAGTACCTCTTAAGCCAGTTCTGACTCCAGGACCTGGTTATTGTTATCACTAGTAAACTTTCACTTGAACTTAATAAACTTCAAGAATCATGATATAGACTGAGCCAGCTGAACATCATGTTGAGGTCATTTCCTCACTGTAATTCAGTTATAGTTATTAGTTTACAGCTGTGTAGTATTCAAAATTAACAGTATCACATTTACTGATGATCCAGTTATAGTAACTAGTTTACAGCTTTGTAGTAGACCAGTTAACAGTGTCACACTTACTGATCCAGTTATAGTAAACAGTTTACTAGTTTACAGCTGTGTAATATTCCAAATTAACAGTGCCAAACTTACTGATCCAGTTATAGTAAATAGTTTACTAGTTTACAGCTGTGTTGCATTCCAAATTAACAGTTTCAAACTTGCTATCAAATCGACCGGACACCACCACCCTTTCCCACCAATATAACCAGACTGCTTGTATCTTTCTGTGTTGAAAAAACACTAACAAAAATTTATTCTCAAAAGCATTCACCCAAAATGCAGAAATCTGTTCCAGTGAATGTACTAAACAGACACACATACCTGCTAACCAAAGCAAAACAAACAAAATGGCTATTTGTGCTCACTTTTCAGAAGTTATGGTATCAGGATGGTGACTTATTGACTTTCATGTGGCTTCTACTAAAGTATTTTTCTTTGTTTCTGTTTGTGCACTTTTATTTCATGAGCTAGTTATTGCATCTAAGCAGGTTTGTTTTGAATTTTCTGAACATGTAGGTTATTTTTTAATGTTTGAAAGTTGTGAGCTGAGTGATACGGCTAACATATAAAGTTGGATTAGAAGCATTACTGCTGCATAGTTTATCCTCCATTCCATACTATAGCATTGAAAAACTTGGCATATGTACCTTGTGTATAATAAAGCATGACCCCCCCCCAGCTAATATAAATGGTCTAACTGTAAAAGTAGTTTGGTATTGCTGTTCCATATTTTGGCTGCTCACCAAAGAAGAACAACTACAGAGCACATTTGTACCTTAAACTTCTCAGAGTATGATGCTATACACAGTAATGTATAACACATGATGATTAGTTTAAATAACAAAAAAACAGAAAACATGCCACATCTACAAAAGAAATGTCAGTCTACGTACATTGTTCTATCTCAGCGAAATACTTTGACAGTGGGCTTGTAAGATTCATGCTTTCAACACCTTAACCAGCAAATTTGTTTGTGCAATAAAACTAGTGTACATTCTTAAGTATATTGTGAGATTCTAACAATATCCTGAATGAACACAAGAAAGAGCAGGACATTTTTCAATACTTTCAGTTGGAATATTAGTGGTGTGCTTTTAATATCCTAATAGTTTGTTTTTTTAAGTTCATTTTAGTCTTTTAATATTTTCATTTTGGTGTGGATTTTTGGTTGACTATATCCATGTTATATATCTGAAAAAAATGTAATCAAATTTATTTAAATATGACATCTGATTTGTTGATGTAATTTGGCCAAGTCTGCAAAATTGCCACCATTGTTGGGAAATATGCCTTATCCCTGGTACTGTGTGATCTTGCAGGTAGAATAATAATTTATCACGGGAGTGCTGAGGAGCTTGACCTCCCCCAAGATGGTCTTTTCTTTCTGCTTTATTTCTGCATGTGCCAAGGCTTGGCATATGCATAATTACATGTTGATGTTAATGTTGTCAACATCAGCGACATTGACATTTGGGTCTGTCAGTCTAATTTACTAAACCCATATATATTTACTTAAGTGCTTTTGCTTTGCTTTTGTTGCTTTAATTAAAAGAGAAATTCATCACAATGCTTTTAAAGGAACAAAAGCACTTAACTAAATATGTACATCTCATCTTATTTCCACTTGGTGTTCATAGTTTGCATGTATGTGTGTGTATATGTGTGTATATACATATATATATATATATATATATATATATATATATATATATATATATATATATATATATATATATATATATATATATATATATATATGTACATATAAATATATATAAATATCCCCTTCAAAACATCGAATATTAACATTATCGAATCCCACTTCATCGACCCTGACTTTATCGAATCTTCATTATATCTCATTCCTGGAACAATGAACATGAACCCCGGGAAAGGGATCACTTGGACACCATGGTGAACTCTGCCCTTCCTCCACTGCAGTGTAATGTTAGATTTGGTATATTTAGTTAGGAGTGTGTGGGGATCGAGCCCCTCACATGGGGGCTATGTGTGGGGGGGTTGTTTTGCAGTTTGTTGTTTTGTCCTGGTGGTCAAGTGGTTCCTTTCCCGGGGTTTGTTTTCGTTGATCGGGGGAGTTCGATATAATGAAGATTTGATGAAGTCAGGCTCGATGAAGTGGGATTCGATAATGTGAATATTCTCTGTTTTGAAGTACATCCATATATATATATATATATATATATATATATATATATATATATATATATATATATACACACACATACACACACACATGTATATGTGTCTGTGTATGTGCATACAGATATGTTGCACATACTGCAATTATAAGGATATAGACATATAGCTGCAGTCATACATTGCTGCTTTCAAATTGGACTAAATTCTAAAAGACGTGCTCTCAGTGTAAGTGATTTACTCAGGTATAAGCCTGATTTATACTTAAGCCTTACACCAGAGTAAGGTCACTTTCACCAAGATAAAGTCTTTCTGAGCCTGGCACAGAGTGGCAGCAAACAGCAACATGGCACATAAAACCTTTCATAAAGAAGTGAAACTTCAAACTGGATGAGAAGTAGCAGCTGTATTTTCAAGCAGATGTGTACTGCACTGGCAGCAGTAAAGATAAATAAAGCTGTGATTTATTTATGCTTATTACCTTACCAATAAGTAATTGCAGGTGCATGACTCATGCATGGTGTTCCTTTTGCCCATCAATGTTTAGTCATGTTCATTTCCTGCTCTTGTATATGCAATATTTCTCTCTCTCCCTGAATTTTGCTTTCTACCCTGCAATATATCCACTCCGCTGTTCCTTAATTATCTCTCCTGTCCCCTCTGCTTTCATGGATCTAGGATAATCTTAAAACTTATTACCCTCTGCATAAGATCTCCCTCATAAACCTTCTCTACTTTATATTTGTTGTGTAATACCACAAAACATAATTCCATTCTGTTCTTCTGTCATCTTCTTTACTCCTTTCTTTTGTTTTGCTGACCTCCTCAATCTTTCTGTAATCATTAGGAATCTATTGTGCATACCCAGCTAGGACACCAGTTGCTCTCCCTTCCAATGTTTTGCTCAACTTCTAACCTGTGTTCTCAATTCTCTCTCCTTCAGCTGTCGTTCGAAGAGGGCACACCACATGTACAAAATTCCAAGGTATGTCTACATTCATTTCTGAATAGCACTTAACATATGCCCAGTGGTTCTTCTCATATATCCTGGACTCCATTCACATGTAAAGCATGGATCTCTCCTGCAGCATTCATCACCATCTTTTTTCTACTCTTTCCCTTAAATATTTTGGTATAAAAAGACATATATGAATGTTGGTAGTCCACTCTGCTAGCTATCTGTATTTCTCCTTAAAGACATTTTAAACATTTGTACAACTCTCCTTTGCAATTTCGCACCTCTCCTCCCTTGCCACAGCCTCATTATTATTATCATAGACCAGTCCACACCCTTCTTTATTTACTTTATTTACTTTATCCTATGATTCCCATGGGACCATTTAGACATTCCTACTTTTATTTTTGTAAGCTTCCTTCCTTTTTGTAACCCATACCAGTTTATTAATTTTTCTAATGACAAACATTTTCCCTCTTAATTGAATAAGCTTTCCTCCTCCTATCTTTAATATTTCTTCTAGGTATTTTTGAGTAGCCTGTGTACCCCTTTCCCACTTGATAATTCCTCATACCGTTCCCCTGTTCATTTTCCCTAAGTATATATTCTCCCATGTACTCATTCCTCTGGTTTCATCTTGCAGAAGGCCTTCTACCATTCTGGCCTTGGTTTTCTACAACTACCTTTTTATTTGGTTATCCTTTTCTTCACTCCCTGTATGATGTTGAAAATCTGACCACAAGTCGGACAGCATAGCATTTATATCCCTCCTGTCTTCTTTATAAGCCTTACATTTCTGCTGGCAATCTACCTGCCCTTTTCCCTTTCTATGCATTCCCTTTTGTATATGCTGCAATACCTTTGCTGTGGATTAACTGCCAAAGCAAATGACAGACATAAAATCTTCTTTACCTGTGTTAAAAACCTCAGCTCTGCACATAGCTAATAATAAATGGTATCACATACTCAGACCCTGTGGACATAGTGAGTCTACTAGCAGGCAATGTTAGCTCTAACATCACCCACTCTCTCCCCTACATTCCCAGTTCACAAAGCCCCATCTACACCCGCCTGGAGTCTTCCAAGGAAGTCCTTGGAGCACTTTCCAAGAAGAAAAGTATGGTTTCTATAGGGCTTGATGACATACCAGTCTGCCTACTGTCCAACCAGAAACAGGACCTGTCATACCCTCTGCA